>NC_046666.1:47056871-47085396 GCF_010883055.1 Belonocnema kinseyi | reverse complement strand
TATCATATCATATTATATTATATTGTATTATATTATATTATATTATACATTAAAATATTGTAAATTTATAAATTTTCAACAAAAACATGAATTTCCAACAAAGCATGTCTTATTTTAAAAAATTCATAGTTCAAATTTCAATCAAGAAGATTAACCCTATGCCAGAAAGGACGAACTTTTACAAATTAAATAAAAATAAAAATATAAAATTTCATCAAAAACTTTAATTTCAATCAAACAATTGAATTTGAGATTTAAAAAATTATTTTTTGACATAAAAAAATCAAACAAAGTACATAAATTTTATACCAAATAATGGAATTTTCAAGTTGAAAGAACGCGTTTTCTACAAAAGATTTTAATTTTCAGTCAAGTAATTACATTTTTCATCACAAAAATGACTTTTCAATCCAGAGGATTTTTTTACCAGAAAAGAAGAATTTTTAACAAAATACAAACATTTCTAATAAAATAGTTGAATTTTCAACAAAGAAGATTAATTTTATATCAGAAAAGACGAAATTCAAAAAATTAAATGACCCCGAAAATATGAAAGTTTAACAAAAAAGTAAATTTTCAACTACGAAGATTAATTCTCTACCAAAAAAATACGATTTTTTATCACAAGAATGACTTTTCAATCCAGAGGATTTTTTACCGAAAAAAATTTTTTTAACAAAATGCAAACATTTCTAACCAGGTAGTTAAATTTTCAACAAAGAAGGTTAATTTTATATCAAAAAAGACGAAATTTGAAAAATCAAATGAACCCAAAAATATGAAGGTTTAACAAAAAAGTAAATTTTCAATCCAACAGTTAAATTTTAAATTAAAAATTCATTTTTGATGCAAAAAAAAAAGAAATTTCTATAAAATACGAATTTCATGGAATTCAGGAAATTATTGAAATTATTGAAATTCATGAAACTCAAGAATTTCACGGAATTTAAGGATTTCTCGGAATTTGGGGAATTCAAGAATTTCACGTAATTCAAGAAAGCTACGGAAATCGCAGAATTCACAGAATTCACAGAATTCACATAACGCACAAAATACACGGAATTCAAAGATTTCACGCAATTCCTGAAATTCACGGAATAGATGGAATTCACTAAATTCGCGGAAATCACGCGATTCATGGAATTTATGGAATTAAAGAAATTCATTTAATCCATGGAATTCACCGAATTGAAAAAATTCACGGAGTTCACAAAATTCACAGAATTTAAGAAATTCTAGGAATTCTAGGAATCCACAAAAATTAAGAAATTCGGGGAATTCACAGACTTTGAGAAATTCAAGGAATTTACGGAATCCAAAAAATGCAAGGAATGCACGAAATTCAAAGAATTCATGAAATTAATGAAATTCTCGAAATCCTTGAAACTCAAGCAATTGACGGAATTCAAGGCTTTCATGGAATTCGGGGAATTCGGGGAATCCAGAGAATTCAGGGATTTCACGGATTTCATGCGATTCGCGGAATTTGTGAAATAAGAGAAACTCATGGAATTTATGGAATTCACCGAATTTAAGAAACAAACAATATACAAACATTTCTAATCAAATAGTTTAATTTTCAACAAAGAAGGTTAATTTTATATCAGAAAAGACGAAACACAAAATATTAAATAACCCCAAAAATATGAAAGTTTAACAAAAAGGTAAATTTTCAACTAAGAAGATTAATTCTCTACCAAAAAATATGATTTTTATCACAAGAATGACTTTTCAATCCAGAGGATTTTTTTTTACCGAAAAAGAAGAATTTTTAACAAAATGCAAACATTTCTAACCAGATAGTTAAATTTTCAACAAAGAAGGTTAATTTTATATCAGAAAAGACGAAATTTGAAAAATTAAATGAACCCGAAAATATGAAGGTTCAACAAAAAAGTACATTTTCAATCAAATAGTTAAATTTTAAGTTAAAAAAATTAGTTTTTAATGCAAAAAAGGTCAACAAAATACAAAAATTTTATCCAAGAACTTCAATTTTCAACTAAGAAGATGAATTCTCGACCAAAAAAAAAAACGATTTCAAAAAAATTGCATGCATTTTAAACCAAATAATTAAATTGTTAAACTTAAATATAAATCATTTTCAACCTAAAATGGAATTTTAAAATGAATGTTTACAAAAAATTCTGCATCAAATAATTTGCATTGAAAACTTTTTTTTTTTAATATATACATTTTTAACTAAATAGTTCATTTTTACACCCAAAGATTGATTTTCTACCAAAAAAAGATGAATTTTCAAACAAATACACACATTTTAAACCGAGTAATGGAATTTCAAAGCTAAAAGCACGAGCTTTCTACAAAACAGTTGAATTTTCATTAAATGTATTACATTTTTAACAACAAGAATGACTTTTCAAGCAATAAGATTTTTTTTACGGGAAAATAAGAATTTTTAACAAAATATATACATTTATAAACAACTAGTTAAATTTTCAATGAAGATTAATTTTCTACCAGAAAATACGAGTTTTTACAAATTAAATGAAACCGAAATTATGAACGTTTAACCAAATTTTTAATTTTCAAGCAAATAGTCCAAGTTTTAGCTTAAAAAATTATTTTTTGATTCGAAAAAGAAATGTTCAAAAAAATACATAAATTTTGTACCAAGTAATGGAATTTTCAAGCTGAACGACCGAGATTTCTACAAAACAGTTGAATTTAAAGAAAAGTAATTACATATTGAACCACAAGAATGATTTTTCAACGAAGAAGATTAATTTTCTACAAACAAAAAATGAATTCTCAACAAAATATACATTTTTAATTAAGAAGATTAATTTTCTATCAGAAAAGAGGCACTTTCACCAATAATAGGAACCCGAAAATATGAAGGCTCAATGGAAAAAAGTAATTTTTTAATCATTCATTCTCTACCCAAAAATACGATTTTTTAACAAATTGCATGCATTTTTAACCTAATATTTAAACTTTTAAACTAAGATAAAAATCACTTTTATCCAAGAATGGATTAGTAAAATTTTTATTTCAAAGAATTAAATTTCAATTTCCAAATTTTTTTATTCTTTTAACCAGTTGTTTTTCTATCAAATATAGTTAAATTTTCTACCAAGCTTTTGAGTTTTTAAGACGAAAAGATTAATTTTTTACAAAAAAGTTAAATTTTCAATCCCAAAATAAAATGTTCTAAGAAAAAGTTGATTTGCATGATAATTAACCGAAGGTTACCAAGAATTAGAATTGCTATATTATTTCTAGGTTTCAGGTCTCTAAATGTTGACAAAAAATGCTTCAATAATAAATTCGTATTGAAAAGTTTTCAGTATTTTTTAAACGTATGTCAATTATTATCTAAATAGTTAATTTTTAAACACAACGATAGATTTTCACAAAAAATAGATAAATTTTCAACAAAATACAGAAATTTTGAATCAAATAATGGAATTTTCAAGCTGGAAGCACGAGCTTTTCACAAATGAGTTGCATTTTCAATCAATTAATTGCATTTTTAAACACACGAAAGACTTTTCAATTAAGGAGATTTTTTTGACCAAAAAAACGAATTTTTACAAATTAAATAAAAACGAAAATATGAAAGTCCAACAAAATTTTTAATTTTCAATCGAGTAGCCCAACTTTCGCTTTAAACAAATATCTTTAAAACTAAAAAAAAAATTTCAACAAAAAACATAATTTTGAACTAAATAATGGAATTTTCAAGCTAAAGGAACGAGTTTTCTAAAAAAAAGAGTTGAATTTTCAATAAATCAATTACATTTTCCACCACAAGAATGTCTTTTTAATCAAGAAGATTATTTTTTTTAAAAGGCGAATTTTTAACAAAATACGTATATTTTTAACCAAATAGTTAAATTTCCAATCAAGAAGATTAATTTTCCATCAGAAAAGACGAATTTTTACAAATTAAATAAAATCGAAAATATAAAAGTTCAACAAAAATGTTAATTTTCAATAAAATAGTCCAATTTTAAGATAAATAAATTATTTTGTGACTTAAAAAATTAATTTCTATCAATCTACATAAATTTTAAACTAAATAATGGCATTTTCAAGCTGAAGGAACGAGCTTTCTACAAAACTGTTTAATTTTCAATCAAGTATATAATTACGTTTTGATCTTCAAAAATGATTTTTCAACCCAGAAGATTAATTTTCTACAAACAGAAAAATTAATGTTCAGCCAAATTTATCATTTCTTAACTAAATATTTGCATTTTTTAATAAAGGAGATTAGTTTTTTGACGAGAAAGATGAATTTATAACAAAATATATACATTTATAACAAAATAGTTAAATTATCAACAAAGAAGATTAATTTTCTATAAGAATTATTAAACAAAAAGAAAAATAATTTCAAACCGAAAATGGATTAATAAAATTTTGTACTTCCAAAAATTATATTTCAATTTTAATTTTCTTTTGATCAGATTATTTTTATATAATATATAGTTAAGTTTTCTACAAACTTTTAGGTTTTTAAAATAAAAAGACGAATTTTCTACAGAAAAACGTAAATTTTTAAAGGTAAAATTTTTAAAAGGTAAATTTATTTGTTCTTAAAACTAGTTGAATTTTCTAGAAAATTTTTGAGTGTTGTAGAGGAAAAGACGAATTTTCTACAAAATACTTCATTAATTTACATTTAAACTTTTGAGTACTTTTCAAGATATATACATTTTTAACTAAATAGTTAACTTTTAAACAAGCAGATTTGTCTTCCAACAAAAAATATGAATTTTTAACAAATTGAACACATTTTTTACTAAATGATTTAATTTTTCAACAAAAAAATTATTTCAAAATAAAAATGAAATAGTGTAAGAAATCTTTCTTCTTATAATTATTTGAATTTTTTATCTGAAATACTTGAATTTTCAGCCAAATTTTTTGAGTTAAAAAAATTGGTACAAAAAGTTCAATTTTCAAACCAAACTTCTTCGTTAATTAATTTGAATTTTAACTTCTTAGTATTTGTTGAGATATATACATTTTTAACAAACTAGTTCATTTTTAAACCAGAAGATTTATTTTTTTCCCAAAAAAGATGAATTTTCAACAAAATACATAATATTCCAATCAAATAGTTGAATTTTCAACCGAAAAGATTAACTTTTTACCGAAGATGTCAAAATTTTAACAATTAACATACATTTTCAGCCAAATAGTTGGATTTTTAAACTAAAAAAATAATTTTGAATTAAAAAAAAGAATAGTGAAATTTTAGATTTCCATAGATTTTTGTCCAAATAGTTGAATTTTCAAATAGGATCGATTATTTTTCGACTACACAAACCCAAATTTTCTACAAAATTGTTAAGTTTTTAGACAGAAAATGAACTTATAAATAGAATGATAAATCTTAAACTAAAAAAATACAATCTTCAACCAAGTAATTGGACTTTGGACAAATCTTTAAATTTTCTACGAAAGTGTTGAATTTTCCACCATATTCTTAATTTTTCGATCCCAAAATACGCATATTCCACAAAACACTAGAATTTTTAACAAAAAAGCTTAATTTTTCAACAAATAGTGAAATTTTCAAGTTAAAGAATTAATTACAAATTAATAATTATAAATTATTAAACTTTCAAGCTAGAAAGGTACATTTTTAGCAGAATATGTAATAGTTTATATTTGAACAAAAAACATTTATATTTTTAATAAAAAAGCAGTTAAATTAACCGTAAATGACAAAATTTCAACAAAAGAAATCAATTTTTCACCAAAAAAGTAAATTTTCTACAAAAAAGACGAATTTTTAGCAATATACTTGAATTTTTCAGCAAAAAAAAAATTGATTTATCATTAAAATTTGGAATCTTCATTCATAAAATTGAAAATTTAACCGAGTAATTTAACTTTTGACGAAATAATCATTTATTCTGCTAAATTGTTTCATTTTCTATACTATGGTAAAATTTTGAGCCGGAAATATAAATTTTCTACAAAATAGATTGATAATCAACCAGAAAATGTTAATTTTCAACAAACAAATCAATTTCCAACAAAGTAGTTACATTTTTAGTGATAAAAATTAATTTTTAACATAAAAAATAAATTTTCAACAAAAAGTATGTAATTTCCTTTCCAACACAAGAAATGAATTTTTTACAGAAAAAAGATGTTTAAAAACAAATGCATGAATTTTCCACCAAATAGATACATTTTCAACTAAAATTGATAAATGTCTAACAGAAAATGTAATAGTTAACTTTTCAGTTAAAAAAAATATAATAATTTTCAAACAAACTAAAACACATAGTTAAATAAATAGTTAGTTTTTTCAAATGAAGGAATAAATTTATAAACAAAATGATAAATCTTCAATTAGAAAATCGAGCTTTCAACCAAGTAATTCAACTTTTGACCAAAAAGTGCAATTTTCTACCAAATCTTTGAATTTTCTACCATATTGTTAAATTTCCTAAAAAATAGTTTAATTTTTAACCCTGAAATACGAATTTTCCTCGAAAAAGTTAATTTTTAAACAAATAGTCAAATTTTCAGATAAAAAAAAATTAATTTTGAACTAAAAAAAATTGCAACAAAGTATGTAGTTGAATTTTCTACCAAAAATATGACTCTTCAACAAATGATTGAAGTTTTGAAAAACTATTTCAATATTATTTAACTAAAAAAGATAAATTTTATTCTAAAATTATAAATCGTCATTTAAAAAAACTTAGAAAGTAGTCGTCCCAAATTTTCTGAACGGCCTATTTATCCCCTTTTCCAATTAATTAATTTTTCAGGACCATTAGACACAGCCTTTTAATTTAAAATAAAAAGCTGTTCAATTTAACAAAAAAAGAAGGATTTTCGAAAAAATACTTGTATCCTTCTTGAAAAAATTCGAATAAAAAAAATAAAAAAGGATAATTTTCTATCAAAAAAGAGGATCTTTTAAACAAAATCTATGAAGTTTTCACTAAATATTGGAATTTTTAACTAAAATTTATACATTAAAAAAAAAGACAAATGTTTAAATTAAAATGGTTAAATACTCAAACAAAGAAATAAATAAAATAATTAATCTTGATCGAAAAATTGCAATTTTCATCCAAGTAATTCAACGTTCGACTAAATAGATTTCCAACTAAGAGGAATAATTTTTCACCAAAAAAGATGAACTTTCAACAGAATGCAACTAAAAATTATAATTTTTTGTATAAAAAAAATAGAATACTTAACTTTATGTTATGAAAAATTAATTGTGATATTATTTTTGCGTTTTAGGTTTACTTTTTTGTGGCGTGTTCGATTTCATTAATTTTTACAAAAACTTCTTCATTATTTAAATCGTATCAAAAACTTTTCACTATTTTTTAAAAACTTATTGTTATTCTGAAAAGATTTAAAAATAAATTACATTTCTTAAAACTGTCTCTCTCAATTGTTCTTCAACGAGAAATTATTTTGAAAATAGATTCATGAATGGAAAACGTAAAATAAAATTAAATTGAAAAACATGTTTTCCTTTAGAGTATGTTATATATGTATCCGAGTTGATTAATATGATACTCAGAAGATCAAAGAAAACGGAAAGTAAGAAAACAGTGAGATTTTATCTTCTGATGAATAAGATAAAACACTTTGGTTTTAAAGAAACAAGTGTTTATAAAATCCTGCCATTTTTCATTCTTTTGTACTTTGTAGTATAAAATTAAGCCGATGACACATAGCTTGCCGAATTCGATATTTCTCTTTTGTCAACCCTCGTGATTTAGTTTTTAAAAAACCGCATCATTTAAAAAAAAAATCAAAATTGATTGTGTCTAAAATATTTGTGGTGGATCTATATCTGGGAATGTTTTTTATTTATAAATTATTGCCCTCGTCACTTCTGTATGTATGCGCTTCATAAATTGAAAAAAAAATGATTGAATTGCAGTTGTTTCATTTTTGAACACTTTGAATTTTAAATTATAATAATTTGAAAGCTTCTGTTTTTAAAATATGACATAGTTTATGTATTATATTCAACTTTACATTTTTTCCAACATCTCAAATAATCTCTGCTTAAAATTATTAATTTTTAAAAATTCTTTTCTTATTTGAAATTTTGTTAAAAATTCTTTTCATTTTTGGTTGAAAATGATTTTTTATTCTGAAAATTTAAATAATCCATTTTTGGTTGGAAATTTATATTTTTAGTTGAAAATTCAACTATTTGGTTTAACATTATTTTTTTCTCAGTAGGCAATTTAAGTACATGGTCGATAAATCATCTATGTTGTTGATAATCTATTTTATAGTAAAAAAATAATCGTTTTGGTTAACAAATCAACTTATTGGTTGAAAATTCAAATTGTCGGTTGTTTAAAATCGATCTATTTTTCTAAAAATTAGTTTATTTATTCAGAATTAATTTTATTTATTAAAAATGTAACTATTCCATTTTTTGTTGAAAATTCATGTATTTTTTGGGGCGACTGAAAAATGCCGAAAAATAACATTCCCGACACTGTAGAATTCCCGAATAATAAAATTCGCGAATAATGAAATTGCAGCAAAATAAAAATACTGAATTGGGAATTTCCTGAAGAATAAAATTCTCGAATAATGAAATACCCGACAGAAAATTGCCGAATTATAAAATATCCGAATTGGAAAATTCCTGAATTATAAAATTCAAGAAATTAAACATTTACCATTTTTTTCTAAATACATTTCATTCATTGTAAATACAATAATGAAATATTATTTTCTTCTATTATTTTAAATTTGGAAAATTGTTTAAATTTAAAATAACAATAATTTTAAATAAAATATTTCTGGATGACGCATGTTTTTAATGTGCATAGAATTTTAAAAAAATACAAAAAGCGTTCGCAAAAATCAAGTTTAAAATTTATATATATTTTGTTTGAAAAAACTTATAAGGTACGCTAGAATAGAGAGTGATTTTTTGGTTCAGCAACTCAGCTAAATTTAAACACTGCAATCTATAAAATATATTTATAAAAAATGGTAATTGCTTAATTTTTTTAATTTTGCTATTCGCGGAATTTTTATATGTGGTAATTTTATAATTCGGAAATTTTCTGACGGATATTTTATTCTTCGTCAATTTTCCAATTCGGTATTTTTATTTTTTGGAAATTTTATTCTCGGGAATTTTCCAATTTGGGAATTTTTCAGTGTCGAGAATTTGATTTTTCGGGATTTTTCAGTCGTCTCATTTTTTTTTATTTTGTCTGTTTTGCTTTTCTTCAACTGTTTGGGCATAAATTCACTTTTTTGTTAAAAATTTATATTTTCAAGTGAAAAATTCATCTATGTTGGAGACAATTTTTTATCTTTGTTTTAAAATTATTTATATAAAAATTAAGTTTTTGATTAAAAATTAAGATTTTTATCTAGAATTAAGATCTTAGTATCAAATTCAGCTACGTTAGTACAAAATTAAACGATTAAAAAAAATTAACTTGCTTATAAATAGCCACTTTTCGAGCTTAATTTGTACCGAAAGAATCCTGCTATTCGTACCGAAAAATTCGTATCTGTATCCAGTGCCAACCATTTATTATAAAATATAACTAATTAGGTGAAAAAACGTTATTTATTTTTCCAAAAATTAATTTTCATATCTGAAAATGTAGTTATTCCAGATTTTGTTAAAAATTTGTTTATTGGCGTAGAAAATTAATGTTCGTTGATAAAATTAGTTTTTGCAAATGAAAATGTAACCTTTCCATTTTTTGTTAAAAACTGATCTTTTAACGTTAAAATTCACTATTTCGTTTAAAATTCATCTTTGTTAATTAAATATAAACTTTCTTCTTGAAATTTCTTATTTTGATTCAAAAGTCAACTGTTTTCTAGAACATTCAACTTCGCATTCAAATTTTTAACGTGGAAACTTTACTATTTTTTTTGAAAATTCTTCTATTCAGGTAGAAACTTAAGCTTATTTGTTAAAAGTTCATTTATTTAATCAAGCAGTAAATTATTTAGTTAACTTAAAATAGAACTATTTTTATTCTTTGTAAACTTATTTATTTTTTTTATCAAAGTTTCTTGGTTAAAAATTCAGCTTTCGGTAAAAAAAAATTTAGCTATTTGTTGAAAGTTAAATTATTTTGCTAAAAATTCAACAATTTTGTAAATATTTATATTTTTTGATAAAAAATTTAAGTTTTTTTTTCATAAATTCAACGTTTCGGGTTAAAATTAAACTGTATTCTAAACTATTGGTCTTTTGGCTTGGATTTTCAACTTAAATGATGAATCTTGAAACAAACTAAAATAATTTTTTACAAAGTAGGCCAAATCTCTACCAGGTAGTTTAATTTTTAATCGATGAAGACGAATTCTAAAAAAAATTAATGAAATCTTTATGAAATCTGTTGAAAAACATTAAAGTATTTGTGAAATCTTTTTAATCAATCTGAAATCTTTGGGACATTTTTTTAACAATTGGGAAATCATAACCTTTCTGAAATCTTTCTGAAATTTGAAAGACATATTTTTAATGTTTGCAAAATATTTGTTAATATTTGTGAAACTATTGAAATCTTTGTGATTTTATTGTTGACTTTATAAAATATTTCACATCTATACAAAATATTTGCGAAATATTTGAAACCTTTTGTATCGTTGGGAAATCATTGAAATTTTTTTGAAATCATTTTAAACCTTTGCGAAGAAATCTTTAAAATTTCTGAAATATTTGGTAATTATCGTAGAATTATTTAAATCTTGGGAAAATATTATCTTCATACATTTTTAAAAATGTATCCAAAATCTTTGCAAAATCTTTTAAGTCTTTGTAAAATCTTTGATGTCTTTGTGAAATCATTGAAATAATTGAAATCCTTCTGAAATCTTTGTGAAATATTTGAAATCTTTGAAATCTTTCAGAAATCATCTAAGTGTTCGTGAAATAATTGTAATTTTTTTTTTGAAATGTTCAGAAAACTGCAAAATATAAAATATATTTTTTAATATTTGGTAATACTTGTGAAATAATTGAAATCTTTGTCAAATCTTTGGGAAGTAATTAGTCTTTGTAAAATCTTTAAAGTCTATCCGAAATCTTTGCGAAATATTTTAAAACTTTAAAATCTTGCAGAAAGCATTGCAATTTTTGTCAAATCTTTTTGAAATCTTAGAAAATCTTTGGAATATTTTCTTAATATTTGATAATATTTATGAAGTAATTGAAATATTTGTGAAATCTTTGTCAATATAAATCTTATACCTGTATTGATTATGATTAATTATTTAATATTTATTGTCCATTTATTATTATTTATTTACAATTTGTATTTAATATAATATTATTTTTAAAATTATTTTTTCTCTGAAAAAAAATCTTCTTTGCTCCGCTGGGAATCGAATAACAGAACTTCCGATTCCCAGTCGAGTTCTTTTCCATTAACTTTACTAGAGAAATCGAAAGAAGAATTATGTTTCAAAAATACACGCATTCTCTTGCCAGATGTTACGTATTATAATTTTTTCAGGAATCTGTATTATCAACAGAGAATAACAGAAATTCTTAGCTTCCTTTCAGACTAGATAGAGCAATTAATTAAAACAATTTTAATTACATTTTTTCTGAAAAAAGATCTTCTCATGAAGAAGAGAAGATCTTTCTGAAAAGATATTTTTCAGAAAAAATATCTTTCTGAAAAGATATTTTTCAGCAAAAAATTAATTCAATTTTTTTTAATTCATAGCTTCATCTAGTCTGAAAAGCCATTACGAATTTTTGTTATCATCTGATGATAATACAGATTTTGTTGAATTTATTACATTTTATTTTTGTCGAAAAAATATCTTCTCATGAAGAAGACAAGTTCTTTCTGACATCTTTTTTCAGCGAAAAATTATTTAAAAAATTTTTAATTTATAGCTTCATCTATTCTTAAAAGGCATTAGGAATTTATGTTATTCTCTGATGATAATACAGAATCCTTGTATATTATTCTACTATGTACAAAATGTGTCATTTAATATTATAAAGTTTATTCTTATGTCGCCACGTAGAGAAAAAAGGGCTCCACCGCTTCTGTACGAACGTAATTTATTAATAAAAAAATCCAAAATTCATTTTTGTGAAAATACCAGAAAGGAAGGGTAGATATCTGATAAAAATGGACTTAATTTTGACCCACCCTTCTCGAAATCAAGGTTCAATTAACAATTTTTTATGAAATCTTATAATTTAAGTTGGAATGGTACTCTGAACACGCGATACGTTGGAGCACGCAGCGGTTGACAGCAACAAATGCCCCATTGCGGGCAAGACGAGGAGCTCGCGCCCGGGACGCCGGTTACGGGCCCGGTTTGAGAAATTGCCCGGCAGATGCGGTCGCGCTGATCAAAGAAAATGCTTCTCACTGAGAGAGATTAAATGGATGCTGTTGGAACACCAGGGTTACAAATAATACGCGAAGAAACTAAACTAACGCGGGGCTCGATACATTCTCCAGGAACCTCGCTCCTGTCGTTGGCCTGTATCCGTGACCTCTCATCACGTCATAACATCATTAGGACCCTTTTCGAACTATCAGTGTAACAAAAACTTTGAAAGATAAGGAAATTATTAATCGAAGGGAAAACACAGATTTCATTTCGAAGATTAAAAGCTTCAGAAATTACCGATATAATTTTGTATGATATGAAATTCCAATTTGTAATCAGAAACCGTTATATCAATATGAAAAGATTATTTTTAACTTAATAATGAAATCCTCCATCAAAAAGGCGAATTTTCAACAAAGAATTGGATTTTTCAACCGAAAAGGATTTTTTAAAAACAAAATTGTTTAATTTTTAACGAATTGGATTAAATTTCTACTAAATAGTTTAACTTTCAACAAAAAGGTAAATTTTCTACCAAGAGGATTAATTTTGTTACAAAAAATTGGAATTAAAAAAAAGTTTAATTTTTTAACCGAAGAAGTGAATTTATTATTAAAATTTTTAATCTTTAATTATAAAATTAAGAATTTAACCAAGTAATTTAACTTTTCACAAAAAATAACAATTTTCTACCAAATTGTTAAATTTTCTACGATATGAATAAATTTTGAATAAAAAATATGCATTTTCTACAAAGGAGTTTAATTATTAACCAGAAAATGTGTATTTTTAACAACAAAATTAATTTCTATCCAAGTAATTAAATTTTTGGGGATAAGAATTAATTTTTAAGGCCCAAAATAAATTTTTAACAAAAAGTTTATAATTTCATTTCCAACCCAAAAAATGAATTTTATACTAAAAAAATATGTTTAAAAACAAATCCATGAATTTTCCAATTAATAGATACATTTTCAACTAAAAATGACAAATGTTCAACAGCAAAGGTAATAGTTAACTTTTCAGTTTAAAAATATATAATAATTGTCAACCAGACTAAAACATAAAGTTAAAGAAATAGTTAATTTTTTTAATTAAAGGAATAAATTTATTAATAAAATCATAAATCTTTAATTAAAAAATGAAGTTTTCAACCAAGTAATTCAATTTTCCATAAAATCTTCGAATTTTCTTCCATATTGTTAAATTTTCTGAAAAATAGTTTAATTTTTAACCCTGAAATGCGAATGTTCCTCGTAAAAGTTAATTTTCAACCTAATAGTGAAATTTTCAATTAAAAAAATTAATTTTTAACTAAAAAAAATTGCAACAAATCATGTAGTTAAATTTCCAATAAAAGAGTTGAATATTCTACAAAAGTTATAAATCGTCATTTAAAAAAAAATTACAAAGTAGTGGCCCCGAATTTTCGGAACGGCCTATTTATCCCATTTTCCAAGTTCTTAATTTTCCGGGATCATTAGACACGCAGCCTTAATATTTTCAATTAAAAGCTATTGAATTTAACCAAAAAATATGAAATTTCAACAAAAAACTTGCATCCTCAATGGAAACATTCGAATTAAAAAAAAAATAAGGATAATTTTCTACCAGAAAAAAGGATCTTTTAAACAAAATCTATGGATTTTCTACCAAATAGTTTGATTTTTAACAAAAAATGAAATTTTAACCAAGATTAGGTTTATACCAAAAA
Organism: Belonocnema kinseyi; assembly: GCF_010883055.1. NCBI lineage: Eukaryota > Metazoa > Arthropoda > Insecta > Hymenoptera > Cynipidae > Belonocnema > Belonocnema kinseyi. The sequence goes on along the minus strand of NC_046666.1, from coordinate 47,071,358 downwards.
ATACTAATTTTGAACAAAATAACTGGATTTTCAATCAAATAATTTAATTTTCAATTGAAAAGGGTAAATTTTCAACAAGAAAAAATATATAAGTTATATTTTTAAATAAAATATTAATTTGAAATTATTAATTTATTTAAGGTAAAAGACAGATTTTATTTAGAAAATTAAAAGCTTCAGAAATTACCGACATAATTTTGTATGACACATGCATGATATGAAATTCCAATTTGTAATCAGAAACCGTTATATCAACATGAAAAGATTATTTTTAACTTAATAATGAAACTCTCCATCAAAAAGACGAATTTTCAACAAAGCATTGGATTTTTCAACCGAAAAGGATTTTTTAAAAACAAAATTGTTTAATTTTTAACGAATTGGACTAAATTTCTACTAAATAGTTTAATTTACAACAAAAAGGTAAATTTTCAACCAACAGGAATAATTTTGTAACAAAAAAGTGGAATTAACAAAAAGTTTTATTTTTTAACCCAAGAAATGAATTTATTATTAAAATTTTTAATCTTTAATCATAAAATTAAGCATTTAACCAATAAATTTAACTTTTCACGAAAATAACAATTTTCTACCAAGTTGTTAAATTTTCTACGATATGATTAAATTTTGAATCGAAAATATGAATTTTCTACAAAGAAGTTTAATTATTAACCAGAAAATGTGTATTTTTAACAACAAAATTAATTTCCAACCAAGTAGTTAAATTTTTGGGGATAAGAATTAATTTTTAAGGCCAAAAATCAATTTTTAACAAAAAGTTTATAATTTCATTTCCAACCCAAAAAATGAATTTTATACTAAACAAAGATTTTTTTGACAAAAAACCATGAATTTTCCACCCAATAGATACTTTTTCAACTAAAAATGATAAATGTTCAACAGGAAATGTAATAGTTAACTTTTTAGTTTTAAAAAATATAATAATTTTCAACCAGACGAAAAATTATAGATAAAGAAATAGTTAATTTTTTTAATTGAAGGAATAAATTTATAAATAAAATCATAAATGTTTAATTGAAAAATTGAGTTTTCAATCAAGTAATTCAACTTTCGACTAAATAATTCAATTTTCTACAAAATCTTCGAATTTTCTTTCATATTGTTAAATTTTCTGAAAAATAGTTTAATTTTTAACCCTGAAATGCGAATTTTCCTCATATAAGTTAATTTTCAACCAAATAGTGAAATTTTCAGTTAAAAAATTAATTTTTAACTAAAAAAAATTGCAACAAATTATGTAGTTGAATTTCCAATCAAAGAGTTGAATGTTCTACAAAAGTTATAAATCGTCCTTCAGAAAAAAATCAGAAAGTAGTCGCCCCGAATTTTCGGAACGGCCTATTTATCCCCCTTTCCAAGTTCTTAATTTTTTGGGATCATTAGACACACGCCTTAATATTTTCAATCAAAAGCTATTGAATTTAACCAAAAAATATGAATTTTCAACAAAATACTTGCATCCTCAATGGAAAAATTCAAATTTAAAAAAAATAAAGATAATTTTCTACCAGAAAAAAGGATCTTTTAAACAAAATCTATAAATTTTCTTCTTAATAGTTTAATTTTTAACAGAAAATGAAATTTCAACCAAGAAGATTTGGTTTATATAAAAAAATACTAATTTTGAACAAAATAACTGAATTTTCAAGCAAATAATTTGTTTTTCACCTAAAAAGGGTAAATTTTCAACAAGAAAAAATGTAAAAGTTATATTTTCAAATGAAAGATCAATTTGAAATTATTAATTTATTTAAGGTAAAAGACAGATTTTATTCAGAAGATACAAAGCTTCAGAAATTGCCGATATAATCATATAACTTTTTATTTGTAACGTAATAGTGGCATCCTCAATCAAAATGACGAATTTTCAACAAAGCATTGAATTTTTCAACCAAAAAGAATTTTTTTAAACAAAATTGTTTAAATTTTCACAAAGTTGATTAATTTTCTACTAAATAGTTTAATTTTTAACAAAAAATGAATTTTTAACCAAAACGATTAGGTTTGTATCAAAAAGAAGGAATTTCGACATAACAGTGGACATTTGGCTACTTTTTTAACCAAATTGTTTAATTTTTAACAAAATAGATTCACAGATAGATCACAGATCACATTCAAATAGATCACAGATGTGAATTTTCAGCTGAAATTATGTACCTTAAACCAAGAAATAAATTTTTAACAAAGAAGAATATTTTTTAACTAAATAATTAAATTTTAAAAGAACATGAATTTTTAACCAAGAATATTAGGTTTTTGCTGCAAAATACGAGTTTTCAACAAAATATACGCATTTTTATACAAATAGTTGATTTTTGTGCTAAAAAGGATAATATGTCAAACAAAAAGAGGAACAGTTTTATTATCAATAAAAAAAATTAATTTTTTCTACCAAAAAAAATCATTTTTAACAAAATAGTTTTATTTTTAATCAAAGAGATACATTTTTACTAAAGTTATCCATTTTAAATCAAAAAATGAATTTTTAAGAAAGCAATTCAACTTTCAACGAAAGAGAGTAATTAAAAAAAAAAATATTTTTTAAGAAGTAAATTAATATTTTAACAAAATATTTGAATTTTATTATAAAAAAGATTCACTTTGAGCAAAAGAATTGGACTTTTAATTAAAGAAGATAAATATTCAACAAAAAATATATTATTGGACATATGTCAATCGAAATTTTGTAATTGAAAATATAATTTTTATGACATATGCAAGATTTTAGCCTTTTTAGACGCCTATAAAGCGGGGTTAAGGTTCTACTTTTAGTCCCAAGGAAGTAAAAAGTACTTTTTATTTCCTAGGGAGTAAACAGCAACTTTTATTTCATAGAGAGTAAAAAATAATTTTTATTCTGTGTGGAGTAAAAAGTACCTTTTATTACATATATTGAAAAAAGTACTTTTTAATCCCTAGGGAGTAAACAGTGACGACAGAGGTAAATAATGAATATTATACATCTATGAGCTCGCATTTTACTATAATAAACCCACTCATTCTAAGAACTGTAAGAAAATTTTGGTTGCATAATATAAAATTTTGCGCTAATTTATGGGAAGATACTATATATAATTTATCAAATTACCGTAAAAAATTACCAAAAATGTCCGTAAATTTCTGAAATATTATCAACATTTTTAAATTATATTTCAGGTAATTTATTTTACGTTTCCATAAATTACCTTTATTATTACTATAAATTACCACAAAATTTCATAAATTTCCGAAAATTAATGAATATTTTTAAAAGGAAATTTTGGGTAATATATGGTAAGTTACCATATTTACCTGTAAATTTACCATAAATTACTGAAAATTTCTGGAAATTTATACATTAAAAATTGATTTTTTGGAAAATTTATGGTAAGTTTGTATAAATTACCTGAGATATTACCATAAACAACCAAAAAATTTCATTTACTTCTGAAAATTTATAAAAATGTTGTAAATGAATTTTGAGTCATTTATGGTAAGTTACCATATTTATCTGTAATATTACCATAATTTACCGAAAATTTCCGAAACTTTATAGTTATTTTTAAATTTAATTTTGGGTAATTTATGGTAAGTTGCCATAAATTACCTGCAATATTATTATAAATTACCAAAAATTGTTATACATTTCAGAAAATTTATAATATATTATTATTATTTACGTGTAAAATTATCATAAATAACCAAAAATTTCCATACTTTTCCCGATCAATTCAAATATCTATTTAAAAAATAAACTTTTTGTTAGAAGAATAACTTTTTTGTTGAAAATTCTTAGCGTCGGGTAGAAAATTAAACTTTTTTGTGCAAAATGCATTTATTACGTTGAAAATTCTGGTTTTTTGTGTGTAGAAAATTAATCTTTTGGGCTGTGTATGCAACTATTTGATTAAAAGTTCGTCTTTTTTGGTTGAATTAACAAGAAAAAATTTAATTTTTTGGCCAAAATTAATTTTTTAAATTGAAACACATTTGGCTAGAAACTTTTTTTAAATTTAATTACTTGGTTGAAATTTCGACCACTAAGCTAGAAAATTAAACTTTTTGCTGTTGACTGGAAAATGTATGTTGCAGATAATTAATGTATTTTGTTAAAAACTCGTTTTCCTTGGTAGAAAATTATTTTTATTGATCGAAAATCGATTCTATTGTCTATGGTTTGAATGTTTTTTTCACAAAATTGACTTCCTTCTTGAAAATTCATATTTCGGGTAAAAAAATTCAACAGAAAAATTCACGAAATTTGTTGAAAATTCGTCTTTTTAGGCAGAAAACTAATTTTTCTTTTTGAAAAAATATCATTTTGCTTTATGATTCAACTATTTTGTTGAAAATTCGTATTTCTTTAGTTGAATTCAACCAGTGTACTTTTTTCTTTGAAAATCAATTTTCAAAGTGAAACTTTAATTATTTTATTTTTGGTTAAAAACTATATTTTTTAATTAAAAATTCAACTATCTTGATTAGAAATTACATTCATGATGAAAATTCATTAATGATAGGTTTAAAATTTAACTATTTTGTTGTGCTATATTTATTAGTCTTCAATTATATTTTATTTCAACTTTTTTATTAAAAATTCAGTTATTTTGTTTTGAAAAGTTAACTATTTTTTTTAAGTTTTTTTTTGGTCGAAAATTCTCCATATGTAAATTTCTAGAAATTTATGTAAATGAGGGTAAAAAAATAATATAATAAAATAAAAAACATTGAAAAATGTTGAATTTATCATTATTCACAATTTTTTCAATATGTTGTCGAAGTATCTTTGCTCGTAATTCATCTCTTCGGGAGGCTCGTCGAAATCTCGAATGTCAAGCACTGACGTGCGCGGCGAGAGTCCGGATGGGTGACCATTTCGAATTCTCGCAAAGTCGTTTTTTAACTGAAATTAACTACTTTCGCCCGGACAATTTGACTCTGCGGGTGGAGTTGGTTACTTGTTTCTATTTAATATCTATAATCAAACTATTCTATCAGTAACCAGCTGTGCTCAGCAGCTTTGGTTTTCTGCAGTTTTCCACTCCTCTCGCCAAATTTTCAGCCAAATTCGAGCACTCATAATAAAAATCCGGCGGCAGAACTATACTGGGTTTTGGGACTCCAAAGGATTGAATACATTATCTTAATGTCCAAAAGGCGATGTAAATGAGAGTACAAAATAAAAAATGTAACCCTGATAATTATTCACGAATTTCTCAATGTTCTCTTTTAAGCCTAATACTTCCCTCAATTAATTTGGCACCCCTTAATTGGCTCACGATGCTAGTGGGAGATCCTGGTAAAGCGATGATAATTTAGAATGATTTGGTGTCGTTGAGGTATCTTTGCTCGACGGTGGGCGTCCGTTTTGAAATTCAATTAATCTAAATGCGATAAATATCTCGTAGACAAACCTACGCACCCGTTTTCCCTTATCGGAAGAATCTCTCTCAGAACCCCTTTATATTAAGTGGATAACGACGATTGCAAGTGGAAATTGCTTCACCTGAATGATAACCTTGTTTCTGACGAACCCTCCGCACCCTCGATTTAAAGCAGTCACTAAAATTGAATGAGGGTTTTGCCAATCAGATACAAATGTCCCAGTCAACGAAGACGTTAACAAACCAATAAGAGGTTGTATTTTCTATGGTTTTCAAGTATATTCTTGATTACACGTGTTTGTAATAAATTCAATCATTTCAGGTGATTATGATAATGTGAAGGAGGAGAAATCGTGTTTACTAGATTGTAGTTTCTTTATGTGATTTAAAATAATTCGTGTCTTATTCACATTTTCAAATCACTTTTCTCAGATCTCAAGATAGGAAAAATAGCGTAATTTTTTAGAGAAAATAGGTAAAAAATAGGAAAGTAAATCTTTTGATTAAAATTAATCTAGAGTGGTACCACCATTGAATTTAATACGAAGCGAATTAAATTTTTTATATCTGAAGTAGCAGTACTGTTAAACCCTTCAATAATCCGCCCTTCTATAGCCCTTCCGAGATTCGTCGCCGCGCCGCAGGTAGGTGCAACAAGAGCTGCGCGGTATGCGCGGGGTTTGCGGTTGTCACTCAGGAGAGCACTCAAGGGGGGAAAAAAGATGGAGCGGGCTTTAATGAGTTATTTTCCACCCGCAATCAGACCCAAAATCGGGTTTATAGTAGAGTTTTACTGTATATTGAATTTTTAAAGAAATGATTAATTTTAAATTACATAGTAAAACATTTAAGTTAATAACTTGAATTTGCGAACTACAAAGATAAATTTTCAACCAAATGGTCACATTAAAAAATGTATCAACGAAAAATATAATAGTTGTTATTTCAATCAAAGAAGAATAAATTATATTCAAGATCAGAAAAATGAATTTTCAACAGAAAAATTAATTTTCAAGCCACGAAGTCGAATTTTTAAAAGACAGTTGAATTATTATTCCAAAAGGATGGATTTTCTTTCCAGAAAGAGAAATAAAAAAAGTAACAGATGATTTTTTAAGCAAAATAGATGATTTTCAAACAAATATTTGGAATTTTATCAAAATTATTAACTATTCGACAGAATAGATGAATTTTTACCCACATAGTCGAATATATTTAGAAAGGAGTTGAATTTTTAATCAGAATAGTTACATCTTCATTGAAAACAATAATAGTTAACATTTAAGCCAAAATTGATTACATTTTTTTTTCAATAATTTAATTTAATTAACAAAATACGAATTTAACGAAAAAAGACAAAGTTTGAATAAAACCATTGAATTTTCAACCAAGTAGGTGAATATTTAAGCAAAAGAATAATTTTTTCAACAAAATAGTTAATTTTTGTTCAAAACAAAACAGTTGAATTTTCTAGCCGAGAATATTAATATTTTTGGAAGAAAGTTGAATATTTAATCCAACAGGACAAATTTCTATGCACATTTTTCACAAAATAATTTTTTTTGTAACAAAATAGTTTATTTTTCCGCACAAAAAAAGATTTATGACAAAACAGATTGATTTTTAATGAAGCAGTTGAGTTTTCAGGCTAGAAAAAAATTTTAAAGAAAGAAAAAAACTTTTAAGCCCGAAAACACGAATTTAAAAAAAAAGATAATTTAAAAAAAAAGACGAACTTTTAACCAAAATGACGAATTTTCAACAAAGAAATCTTGAATTCAGTTTGATTTTTTACGACAAAATTGGAATTTCCAACAAAAAAGTTCTTTTACAATCAAAAAATATAATTTTACAACCAAAAACTATCAATTTTTAATCCAAATCGACAAATTTTTAACGAAAAACATAATTTTAAATTAAAAAGACGAATATTTAGAAGCCATTATAAAAAAGTCAAGTTTTCAAGATAAAATTCTTAAAGCTTTTTAAAAGAGTTTTAAATTCTAAAAAATAAATTTTAAATAAGAAAGATACTCCTCAACCCAAAAAGATGAACTTTCGACATAAAAAAATTATTCTTTAAACGAAAATAGTTCGACTTTCAAGCAAAAGAAAGAGATTTTAAGTAAAATAGTTAAATTTTTAGACAAATGATGAAACTTTCCACCAAAAAATAAATTTAAAAGTCAGATGAATTTTTAACCAGAAAATTTAACAAAATACATAAAATTTAAACTAAGTAGTTGGATTATTAACTAAAAAAGAAACATTCTCGCAGAAAAAATATAGTAGAAGATATTCCAACCAAAAAGATCTTAATTTTTAAATCAATTATAGTTAAATTCCACAAACAAACAAAATTTTTGTGAAACTTGTGGAATTTTCAAGAAACAGTTTGAATATTTTCGAAAAATGTCGATTCTGAAATCTAAACCAATGCATTTTTACAAAAAAGTTCATTTTGAACCTAGAATGATGAATTTGCAACCAAATAATTAAACGCTCAAGCCAAAGGGATGAATTTTTCACAAAATAGTTGGATTTTGAACCAAATAGTTGATTTTTGAATCCACAAAGCTGAATTTCTAAAATAAGTATTTCATTTTTAAACAATATTGTTCAATTTTGAATCTAACGCGAGGAATTCTGAACCAAAAATATAATAGTAGACTTTTCAACTAAAAAAGATGACTATCAGACCAATAATATTAATTTTCAAACGAAAAAAAAGATTTTTCAATTAGGAACGATGACTTTCCTCTAAAAACATATTCATTTTTAACACAAAAGACCATTTTCTTGTTTAAAATAGTATAACTTTCAATCAAAAAGTATGACTTTTTAACAAAATACAGTCAAATGCTTAATAGCCCTCCCTTCTATAACCCTTAAGAGAATTGATGGCGCGCCGCTAGTAGGTGTAATCGGAGCTGCGCGGGGTGGGCGGGATCTTCGGTTGTCACACAGGCAAGCACTCAGGCGTGAACAAAGAAAAGCGGAGCTGGCTATAATAAGTTAGTTCCCACTCACCATTAGCCTCAAAATCGGCGCTATAGAAAAGTTTCACTGTAGTTGAATTAAAAAATAATAATTAAATCCTAAGCGAACAATACAGTAGTTTTGTTTGAAACAGGGTAAAAGAGCAATTCTTTACAAAATCGAAGAAATGGGTAATAGTGAGAAGAGCATGAAGTATGTTAAAGTTAAATTATAATATGTTGGACTTTGTTAATATACTGATCCATTTTGTTCCTATGTTGTATTTCCCTTGTTGTATCTTCTTCAAACCGTGTTGTATGATTAGCTCATGTTAATTATCATTTATTTCTGCCAGGTAAGAATTTAATTGAAAGAGTGTATACTGCTGGTCCATTTTAATCCCATGCTCCATTTTCTTCCAATCGATTGTATGGTTAGCAGATTTTAGTTGGTATTAACAATTTAATATTTTGATCAAAAGATGTTTAATTTTGTTGCTATACTGGCCCATTTTGTCCCCATGTTGTATTTTCTTACAACCGTGTTCGTTTTGTTGGTTTCATTTTGTTCCCATATTGTACCTTCTTCTAGCCGTATTGTATGATTCGCTGATGTTAATTCTTATTAAAGAGATAAGCATTCAATAAAAAGATGTTCGATTTTTTGGTATACTGTTCCATTTTTTTCCATTGTCGTATCTGCTCCAAACGGTGTTTGTAGGATTTGCTGATGTTCATTGATGCTGTCCAGGTAACAATTTATTTAGAAGATGTTGGATTTTGTTCGTATACTTGTTCAATTCTTCCTATGTTGTATCTTCTTCAAAATGTGTGGTATGATTATCTCAAATGTTAATTATTAATAATGCTGTCCAGGTAAGAATTTAATTGGAAGATAATGGATTTCGTTGGTACACTGGTCAATTTTGTTCCCATCTTGTATCTTTTTTTAATAGTATTGTATGATTAGCTGATATTTATTGGTATTGACGAGGTAAGAATTTGATTAAAAGATATTGGATTTTGTTGGTGTGCTAGCCCATTTTGTTCCCATGTCGTATTTTGTTTTAGCTGTGTTGTATTATTCACTAATGTTAATTATTGATGTTTACCAGGTAAGAATTTAATTGAAACATTTAGGATTTTGTTGGTACACTGGTCCATTATGTTCCCATAATGTATCTTCTTCCAACCGTATTGTACTATTCGCTGATGTTCATTGATGTTGTCCAGGTAAGAATTTATTTAGAAGATGTTGAATTTTGTCAGTATACTAGTCCATTTCGTTCTCACGTTGTATCGTTTCTCAAGCGTGTGGAATGATTAGCAAATGTTAATTCATGTTGACCAAGTAAGAATTTAGTTAAAATATATTGGATTTTGTTAGTATACGTATACTGGTCCATTTTATTCTCATGTCATATCTTCTTTGAACCATCTTGTATGATTGGCTGATGTAAATTATTGTTCAGCAAGTAAAGAATTGATTAGAAGATGTTTCATTTTGTTGGTATACTGCGTCATTTTGTTTCTGATTTTAATTAATTTTGAACAAGTAAGAATTTAATCAGAAGCTATTTGACTTTATTGCTATACTGCTCCATTTCATTCCATTGTTGTATCTTATGTCAATTTTGTTGTTGATGATTATTTGAAGTTAATTGATGTTGCGAAGATAAGACATTGTTTACAAAATATTCGATTTTATTGGTATACTGGTTCATTTTGTACTCATTCTGTATCTTCTTTCATCCGTGTTATACGATTAGCTGATGTTCATTATTGATGTTGCCCAATTGATTAGCTGATATTAAATAATGTCAACAAGGAAGAATTTAATTAAAAGATGTTAAATTGTTTTAGTGTCAGGTTCCATTTTTCATTGTTGTATTTTCTTTCAACCATATTGTATGATTAACTGATGTTAATTTATGTTGAACAGGTAGCGATTTAGTTTAAATATATAGGATATCGTTAGTATATATATACTGATCCATTTTATTCTCATGTCGTATCTTTTTCGAACTATATTGTATGATTGGCTTATGTTAATTGATTTTGAACGAGTAAGAATTTAATTAGAATATGTTTCATTTTTTGGTATACTGCTGCATTTTGTTGCTGATGTTCATTGGAGTTGAACAAGCAAGAATTTAATTGGAAGCTGTTTGATTTTGTTGTAATAATGTTCCATTTTGTTTCATTGGTGTATCTTCTGTGAATTTTGTTTTTTATGATTAGCTGCAGTGAATTGATGTGGAAAAGGTAAGACATTATTTAGAAGATGTTTTTTTGTTATTGGTATAATGGTCCATTTTAATCCTATGTTGTACCTTCGTTCAACCGTGTTATACGATTAGCTGATGTACATTATTGATGGTGCTCTGGTGATTAACTGATTTCTAATGATTTTAACTAGGCAAGCATTTAATTAAAAGATATTTGATTTTGTTAGTGTAAGGTTCAATTGAGTTTCACTATTGAATTTTCTTCCAACCTTATTTTCTGATTAACTAATAATAATGGATTCTAACGAGGTAAGAACTTAATTAAAAGATGTTGGTTTTTGTTGCAATACTAGATCATTTGATCTCGTTTTGTTCCATTGTTGTATTTTCTTCCAAACGTGTTGAATGATTAGCTTATGTTAATCCTTTATGCTTTCCAGGAAAGAATTTAAATAGAAGATCTTCGAATTTTTTGGTGTACTGATTTGTTTTCTTCCCATGTTATATCTGTTTCACACAGTGTTGTACGATTAGCTGATGCTTATTGTTGTTGTCCAGGCAAAAATTTATTTACTAGATGTCAGATTTTGTTCATATACTGGTTCATTTTGTTCCTTTCTTGTATCTTTTTCAAAACATGTTGTATGAATAGCTCATGCTAATTATTATTGACGTTGGCCAGGTAAGAATTTAATTGAAATATGTTGGATTTAGTTGGTATACTACTAGTCCATTTTGTTTCCATGTTGTATCATCTTCCAACCGTGTGATATGATCAGTAGATGTCAATTCATGTTGACGAGGAAAGAATTTAGTTAAAATATATTGAATTTTGTTAGTATACGTATACTGGTCCATTTTATTCTAATGTCGTATCTTCTTCGAACCGTCTTGTATGATTGGCTGCTCTTAATTAATGTTGAACAATTAAGAATTTAATTAGAAGATGTTGCATTTTGTTGGTATACTGTTCCATTTTCTTTCTGATGTTAATTGATGATGAACAAGTAAGAATTTAATCAGAAGCTGTTTGATTTTGTTGCTATACTGCTCCATTATGTTTCATTGGTGTATTTTCTGTCAATTTTGTCGCTTATGATTATCTAAAGTAAATTGATGTTGAGAAAGTAAGACCATATTTAGAAGATGCATGCCCAGGTGATTAACTTATGTTGAATAATATTGCGAAGGTAAGAATTTAATTAAAAGATGTTCGATTTTGTTAGAGTAAGGTTCCATTTAGTTTAATTGTTGTATTTTCTTCCAACCGTATTGGATGATTAGCTGATGTTAATGGACTTTAAAGAGGTAAGAATTTAATTAAAAGATGTTAGTTTTTGTTGCAATACTAGATCATTTTGTCTCATTGTTGTATCTTCTACCAACCATGTTGTCTGCTTAGCTCATGGTAATTATTATTGATGTTTGGCAGGTAAGAATTTAATTGGAAGATGTTGGATTTAGTTGGTATACTGCTGGTCCATTTTGTCCCCCTGCTGTATCTTTTTCAAACAGATTGTATTGTTAGTTGATGTTAATTGGTATTGACAAAGGTAAAAATTTGATTAAAAGATGTTCGGATTTGTTGATATACTGTTCCATTTTGTTCCCTTGTTGTTTCTTCTTCCAAACCTGTTGTATGATTAGCTGATGTTAATTGATGTTGAACAGGTAAGAATCTATTAAGAAGATGTTCGATTTTATTATTATACTGGTCCATCCTAAATAAATTAAAATATATCGATTACAGACTTCAAAATTGACTAGTATACCAATAAATTCAACATCTATTCAAATTATTATATAATCAACATTATATGAACGCGGCTAATGTTGATATTAAAGTTTTAAATTCAGAATCTGGTTTTAATTTAGTAAAACGAGTATTTTATTTGTAAAATGAAAATGCCTTGTCGATAATGAGGTGATGAAATTAATTTGTTTTTATTTTTCTGGTTTCTTTTAAAATGGCGAGGAGATGGTTACCTGAATATCATGAAGCCTGAAGATGATTAAAGAAAGTAATCATGACTTTGCTGATTTGCCTTTTTTATTAAGTCCTCGAGTCATTTTCTTACGTCTTTGTCTCGCTTATTTTTCACCCTTTCTCTTGACAGCCTCATCCTAGTTCTCACTCATTTCAAGCCATGAGATATGATGGCCACATTATCACCTGATTATGTTATCACTTTGCATCACTCGCTCCGTTACCGCTCGGTTCAGAGTCATCGTTTATCAAGACGGCGAAGGTTTGTCACCATCGCGGGCAGATTAGAATATTGGAATTATGGAAGGAATAGGCAGTAAAACTTATAAAATTATTAGAGAATACTAATTTTTACTTGCCAATCAACTGATCATAACTGAGAAATATTTCTTCTTCTTTTAAGATCTCTTAAGTTTCATGCACTAAACAAAACACTAGGTTAACTTAACCCTAGAGATTTTGGTCTATACAAAAATTATTGAACAATGGATTTGTTTATGAAAAAACGTTAAATTATCATAATTTTAATTTTTACCAGATGACACCATGGTCTTCATTCTAAAAAATGCATTAAAGTGACGAAACTCAAAACAATAGCCCCTGGTCATTTAGAGTTTAGACTCAGGATGTATTCGAAAGGTTAAAGTTCATTTTCTATAAAAAAAGAGTTTGTTTACAGTGTTCAATATTTTCTTCATGGAAAACTGGATTTTATCATTTAAGACATCTATCAATCTATTTTTTAACAACTCCTATTTTGTTTGAATAGAGTTATTTGAAAGAAAACTAAGTGTTCTTCCTGAGAAAATGATTTTCGGTTGCCAATCTGTGCTAATCTGTCTTTCATTCGTTTTTTTTAAACTCATAGCAAGAGAATTTAATGTACCATCAGTTTCAATTTCAGCAGTAAATTGTAATCTTGGATGTATGCTATTGAATGTATTCAGAAGAATCTCAACATTATTTCTATGAACACTAAGTTCTGAGCCATCAACACATCTTGCATAAAAAATAATGTTAGAATCAATTTTCACAAAATCTTCATTCCCTAAGTCATCCATTACAATTTCAGCTAAAATAGGAGGCAAAACTGATCCAATGGGAGTTCCAAACTTTTTTTTTGTAGAAATTTTGATTAAATTTGAAATATTCATAATGAAAAACATATTTAATGGCATCAAGAAAACATTTTTCAGGAATTTTAGTATTAATTTTAATCAAATCACAACGTTTTTTTATAGCAATTTCAACTCTATAATAGGGGATGTTTGGAAACGTAGGTATTACATTAATAGAAACAAACATGTGATCCAAATCGATTATTTCATTATCAATTAACTTTAAAAAAGCATAAATATTTCTTATTGGAGTTTTTGAGATTTATATTTTCAAATTATTTTCTGCTTTTTCAATTTTTTTAAAATTATTTTTTAATAATGCTCCTCAATAGATCCTCCAATTTTCTAGTTAGAAAACTTATTGCTGAAATAACTGGTCGTAGAGGGTAGTCAGTTTTGTGGGCTTTAGCAAAACCGAAGGATAATAAAAGATTAGTACTCTTTGTATTAACATCACACTTTTTAGTATTATTACCTAAAAATCATTGGTTCTTATTTTATATAAAGTTTTAAAAGTTCCCTTTTGAACCATTTGGTGGGTTTATTTGAAATTAATTTAAAGCTATCTTCATCATTAAAGATATGCAAAATTTGTTGGATATAAAAATCTGGATTCATATATGAAACGATATAATAAAATATAATAACATTTTTTATTTTAATTTAATTAATTAATTAATTACATTTATTTTATTTATTATAAAATTTTTTAATAAAATATATATATATATATATGAATCGATAATCCCATCAGGAATTATTGATAAACTACGTTACGAATTTTGGTCAATT
>NC_046666.1:47055499-47056861 GCF_010883055.1 Belonocnema kinseyi | reverse complement strand
CCCCGAAAGTAACATAGCCTTTAGATGAAACCCGATTTTACGTTTATACTGATTTTTATATTTAAATCAAGTTAAGTTGCCAATATGCCTATATTGTCTACGTGACCGTTTCTTTTTATCAGCTTCGATCATAGAACAACAATTAAACTAAAAAAGTTATTTTCAGAATGAGTGTTGAAATGTGCCTAATAGAATTTTATGTGACAGTTAATCTGGGAATTATTGAATTTTTAAACTTAGAAGGGTGAATTTTGAACCACAATTAGAATACTTAAATTTTTAATTGAAAAATAATAATTTCAATGATAACAAACGAATTTTATACCAAATAGTTGATTTTTTTTTAATTATTGAGTTTTCAAGACAAAATTGCGAATCTTCTATACAAAACAGTTGAATTATAAAAAAAATATATGAAATTTTGATCAAAAAGTTAATTCCATACCAAAAATGACGAGTTTCCAACAAAATATAAGAATCATCTACCCAAAAGTTGAATTTTGAACTAAAGTAGACCAATTTGTAACAAAATAACGAATTTTTAACAAAATAGTTCGATTTTAACTAAAAATTGAATTCTTGCTTAAAAAAGAACCCTTTTGGACCAAAAATAGAATAGGTAAAATTTAAATTACTAAAATGAGTCTTCAATAACAACAAACAAAAAATTTTCAACAGAGTAGTTTAATTTCCAACCAACAAGATGATTTTTTAACGAAAATTTTGTATTGTCAACCAAAAAATATATTTTTAAGAAAACAGTTCAACTATGAAACCTAATGATTTAATTATTAACCAAAAAGATGACTTTTTAAAAAACAGATTAATTTTCTACTAAAAAAGACAACAAATTTTTGACAAATTTCAAAGATTTTCAATTAAAAACCTGATTTTTTAATCAAAAAAAGATAAATTTTTAAACTATAAGATTAAATTATTACCAAAAATGACAAATTTTTAATCAAATTCAAGATTTATCAACCAAAAAATTGAATTTTTAAACAAATGGATTAGTTTAGCACTAAAAATAAGATTTTTTAATAAAATTCAAGAATTCTTAACCAAAAAGTAGGATTTTCAATTAAAAATATAAATTTTTAAACAAGAAGATTAATTTATTACCGGAAAAAATAAATTGTTAACCAAACTCAAGAAGTCTCAACCAGAAAGTTGAATTTCAAACTAGAAAAGATGAATTTTTAAACAAAAAGATTAATTTATTTAAAAAAGACAAATTTTCAATAAAATTCAGAAATTTGGAAAAGTAAGTAACGAGATAATTCTAAAAGAATGTGGTGCAGAAGAGACGCTAGTAGACACATGGGAAAGAAATCGGTTAAGATGGTTCGGACATGTTGAGAG
>NC_046666.1:47036388-47055399 GCF_010883055.1 Belonocnema kinseyi | reverse complement strand
ACAGGAAAGTATGGCGGAAAATAGTTAATAAAAAGAGTTTCAGTAGAGTGAACGACGCCTGAAACAAAGACCTTGGCTATTAATGGACCCAAGTGGGGAACCAAAAAAGACGAATTTTCAATAAAATTCAAGAATTCTCAACCAGAAGTCACATTTTTAAGAAAGAATTAATTTCTATAAGATATGAAATGAGTTCAACTTCAAACCCCACTTTTTCAATGTTTTCCCAGAAAGATTAATTTTTAAACTAAAATATTAATTTCCTACCGAAAAGGAAAAAATTTCTTGATAAAATTAAAAAATTCCTGATAAAAAAGTTGATCTTTTAACTAGAAAAGATGAATTTAAGAAAAATATTAATTTTTTGCCACATCGACGAATTTTTTAATAAGATTTAAGAATTTTGAACCAAATAGTTTGATTTATCAACTAAAAAAGATTAATTTTTTCCCAGATTGAATCTTTAATAATATTTAGGAATTTTCAACCAAATAGTTTGATTTATCAACAAGAAAAGATGAATTTTCAATCAAAAAGATTTATTTATTTAAAAAAAAACAATTTTCTACAAAATTGAAGAATTATCAACCAAAAAGTTTAATTTGCAACTAGAAAAGATGAATTTTTAAACAAAAAGATTAATTTATTGCCAAAAGCGGCGACGTTTCAAACAAATTTAAGCACCCTGATCCAAAATATTTAATTTTTAAACAAACAGATTGGTTTAATACCAAAAAGATGAATTTTTGATCAAATGCAAGGGTTTGATCCCGGACATATCTTGCCTTCATTGGCTGGATACTGACTAAGCTCTTATCATGTCTTGCCTTTATTGGCTAGAATCGATAATATTTTGCTCATATCTTACCTTCATTAGCTAGATATTGACAAAATCCTATTCTTGTTTTTCCTTGATTAGCCGGATATTACCTAATTCCAGTTTATCCTAACTGGTTATATCTTGCCTTCATTGGCTCAATATTGACAACATTTTGGTCATATTTTGGGTTTCTTTTACTGGATATTTACAAATTCCTGCACATATCTTGCCTTCATTGGCTAGATATCTTTAAATTCTTCCTTATATCTTATTATCTTTAGTTGCTGGATATTAACTAATTCTTGCTCATAACATGCTTTTATTATCTGGATATCTACTAAATCTCGCTCATGTCTTGCATTTATTTTCTGAGTATTGACTAAGTGCTGCTCGTGTCTTGTCTGCATTGTCTGTATATTGACTAAGTTCTGTTCTTGTCTTGCCATTAATGGCTAGAATCAATAATATCCTGTCTTTAATATCTTGCCTTTATTGGCTGGATATTATCTAAATCCTGCATATATCTTCCCTTCATGGGTTCTATATTGATTCCCTCTTAATATCTCTTCTTTATTGACTGCACATTAGCAATAAATGACAAGTTCACATTGATTGACCTTGAAAAATGACCTTCGTGTTATTGTTCTGACTTCCTTTGTATTTCCTCGTCAGAACCCAATAACTTTCATAGGGAACATCTTTTCTCAGACCTGCAGTTTTCAAGATTTCATGTCTGTTAAAATGTTTGCATGTTGAAACCTCTGTAACTCGAAAACTGTCTATTTTCGGACTTTGTGTCCAATAAGAATTATGATCGAGACGTTAAGAACTAGTTTTACGAAGGTTAATCAAAATCATCCGAAAGCCATTTCATGTACATTTTGCGCGAGATCCTTTTTAAACAAAAAGATTGATTTTCTACCAAGAATGTTCATCATCTGGAAACGTATTGAAAACATTATCATATATTCTTTAAAGTGAATATGTTCTAAAAGGTTAATAGGCGTGCAGAAATGGTAACGCAATTTATGGATGATCCCTCAATTCTGATCTGAATTCATCAAACTTAATAATCAGGAATGTTACCAAAATTGAATTCACTGTCTTTAACCCTTATGAAAAAGAAGTATTGATGAGTACAATAGGATCCAGTACATTTTTCGCGAAAAAGTATTGTATTTCCAATACTAATTCGCAAACGAAGTATTAGATCCAATACTTGATAATACATCTTTTTAATAAGGGAATGATTTTAAGTAACTGAATAAAAAATTTTCTCCAAAATTTGTTACCAAAACCATTACCTAATCTCTGAATGCAAATAACTCTGTGTTGAATAATCACATTAGAAATATTCAAGACCCAGATATCTATCTTGGAAAAGATGAGAGTGAATATTAAACTGAAACTTTTGTGCATCGTCTTGCTCTTTAAGTATACTTAAAAATTTACGATGATGTTTTATATTATCATTTGGAATCTTAATGTAAGGAGTACTTAGAAGTTAGTTAATAGCTGGTTGTGATTTCTGGAAGGATGTCCAATGTGACAGGATTGGGGAAGGATTGTAATACATGCAATATGTATTCGAGGACAGCAGACAGAAATTACATGAAATGAACATAGGCAGTAACTAGATATGACACACGGCAGGCAGCCACCGCGGCGGGACCATCACGTTGCCCGCAGCTCATCGCCAAGCGATCACATCTCATCGCATCGCACCATCGCAGACTATTACAAACCAACCTTCCTTCCTCCCTTTGCACCTCTCACCTTGTCCCGGCCGTCCCTTGTCTACCTCAACCCCATCGCGATTCCACAGTCCTAAGTATCACTGCGCTCTATCAGCATATCCGAGCGCTTAGCACCTACTTCCCAAGAGTGTGATATGCCCGTTACTCATTTGAATTACACATTTCCCTAGCCTCTGCTCTGTGCGCCAACCAGCGAGTTTCGTTTCTGGAACGAACCGGGAGCCACGAATATTGCTCAGTGCCACTCGCCAATCAAGGTGAAACCAAAACATATTTTTTCTGAAAAATATGGGACCTTCAATCAGGGTTATTAGAAATCAAAATTCGCTATTATTCATACGTTGTTAAAAATGTTTGAAACTTTACAACAGTACTACAAGACTTCTACAATGCAAGCGTAAGGTAACATTGCAAAAATGAATTCAAGGAATTTGCAAAATTCCTGGAATTTATGGAATTCACGAAGTTAAGGGAATTCATGGAAATGAAAGGAAATCACGAAATTTAGGGAATTTGTGGAGTTTGCGAAATTCACGATATTCCTGGAATTTAAAGAATTCACACAATAAGCTTAATGTATGGAATTCACGGAACATACGGAATTCATGGTATTCGCGGAATTCATGGAATCGAATGAATGTAAGGAATAAACGGAATTTACGGAATTCAAAGAATCCGATTAATTGATAAAGACTCACGGATTTAATGGAATTCCAGAATTCAAGGAATTCGCGAAATTTACTGTAATCACGGAATTAAATGAATTAAATGAATTCACGAAAGTCATGTGACCCCCGGAATTCGCCGAATTCATGCAATTCGCGGAATTTACTGTAATCGCGGAATTGATGGAATTCAAGGATTTCACGGAATTTGTGTAACGCCCGGAATTCACAGAATTCGTGTAATTCGCGAAATTCAAGGATTTAAGGAATTGAAAGGAATTCATGGGAATGAAAAGAATCGGAAATCGGAATCTGTGGAATTCACCGAAATCTCAGAATTGATGAAATTCATGGAATTTATGAAATTCATGGAATTTATGAAATTCATGGAATTTACAGAATTCAAGGAATTCACAGTATGGACTGTTATGACGGAATTGACGAAGCTCAACGAATTCACAGAATTCATCTAACATTCGTAAATCACAGAATTCATGCAATTTGCAAAATTCACGGAAACAAGGAAATTCAAGGGATTAGCTGTATTTATGGAATTTATGGAATTTAAGGAATTTATAGAATTCATGGGATTCATGGAATTCGTCGGATTCGCAAAATCCATGAATTCGAAGGAATGCAAGCGGTTCACGGAATTTAAGAAATTCACGGAATTAAAAAAAATACATGAAATTCAAGAAATTCACAGAATTCACGGAATTCATAAAATTCACAGTAATTAAAGAATTTTCAAAATTCATGAAATTAAAGGAATTTGCGACAATTCGCGGGAATTGTGGAGTTCACTAAAATCACGGAATTCCAGGAATTCAATGAAATGACGGAATTCAAGGAATTCATTGAATTGACGGAATTTGCTGAATTCACGGAATTCATCGAATTTATAGAATTCTGGAATTTCACTTCATACATGGAATTCATGGAATTTACGATATTAATGGAATTCATGGGATTCATGGAATTCGCGGAATTCATGGTTTTCGCGGAATTTATGGAATTGAAAAAATTCAAGGAATATACGGAATTCGCGGAATACGTTTAATTTTTCGTATTCACAAAATTAATTGAATTCCTGGAATTCAAGGAATCTCCGGGATAGACTGTCATCACGGAATTGAATGGATTTAAGGAATTTTAGGAATTCATGTTACGCCTGGAATTCACCAAATTCATGTGATTTATGGAATTCACGAAATTTACGATGTTTAAGGAATTTACAAAATTCAGTGAACATGCTTAATTTATGGAATTTGCGGAATTCATGGGTTCGGCGAAAAGTATGGAATCGAAAAAATTCAAGGAATTTATGGAATTCAGAGACAAGGCTTGATTCATGGAATTCCCAGAATTTATGCAGTTTGCGAAATTCGTGGAATTAAATGAGTTTGCAGGATTAATGGAGATGAAAGAAATTAACAAAATTCAGGGGATTCTCAAAATTCATGAAATTTAAGAAATTAGCGGAATTCATGGAAGTTAAACAATTCAAGGAATTTATACAATTCATGAGATTCACAGAATTCATGGAATTTACGGAATTCAAGGATTTTAAAGAATTTACAGAATTCATGAGCTTCATGGAATTCATGGAATCAACGGAATTCACGGAATTCGAGAAATTCAGAAAACAAGAAACAAGAAAAAACATTACGAAGTTAGATTTTAACCATAAAGACAATAATAAGTTCAAGGATAATAGGTTAGTTGAACAAACTGCAGTTTATTAAAAAGATAACAAAGACCTTATTTTTCTAAAAGCTGATAAAGGCAATATCAAAGTAGCTGCCAATAGAAAAGATTATAACAGATTTCGAAGAAATTTTGAGTTATGAATTTCTGTATAAAAAAGTTAAAACAAGTTTGGTTCGTATAATATAAGAAAAATGTAATGAGATTTTCACTCGGTGGCATAATAAATTATATATTAATGATTAATTATATTATCGATTGAAATCTAGAGATCGTAAAACGATCTCTAGATCAAGGTATCACGGATTCATTTATAAAATATAGCTGGAATTTTAGAGAAAAAATAAAACACTTAAAATTTCCTTCTTTGCATTCAATGGTATCTGTGGGTGTGGTGTGCATGTATGACAAATCTGAAAGAAATTTAAGAAAAATCTAAAAAAATTATATAATTATTACAAACATCAGGTTTTTTAACAGAGTCTTCATCATCTCCAATCGTATCCAATATCATATTAGAAGACTTATAATCTTGAGCCTTGTCACTTTTCAATTTCATACCGCTGTTTTACAAACGCTGTGTATATGATGTGCTTTCTATCATTCCTACTGAAAAAATTCAGGATTTTTTTATGTCTTCAATAGCATTGAAGAGTCGGTTCAATTTACTCATCAGATTGAGAAAAACAACACACTAAACCATCTTGATTTATCAGTGATAAAAAAAGATGATCGACTAATTCTTACTATTGGGTATAAGAAACTAAATTTCTCTTATCTTTATTTAAATTGCAACTTACACTATCATTTCGAACAAAAAATAGGACTAATAAAAAATATGATTGACAGAGGCATAAAATTGAGTAATGTTCAGTTCAGAAAAGATAATATCAACCAAATTAAAGAAACCCTAATTCTTAACAATTATATATTACCTCTTGCAAAAATTTTAATCAATGAAAGAACACACGAAATTTATAGCGACTGTAGTAATAGTAAAAATTAAAAATGGTTAGAAACACTAAATAAAAATGATAAAAGCTCAACTCTTCCTTATATGCAATGTTTATCAGAAGCAATTAGATGTTTCCTCAAGAAATTTAATGTAAATTTATATTTAAGAAATAGTAAAAAATTAGAGAATTGGTATATAAAAAAAAAATACCCGGAGTGAACATAAAATGTATCGGATGTTATATTACTTATAAAATCGATGGGTTCTAAAAATATTAGACTATTGTTCCATTATCGCGGAGAAAGCATCTCTTATCATAATAAAAATAAGGTTAAGTCTATCTTTACTCTTCGAATAAGGATTAGGCTAACTTCATTTGGTATGAAATTTAGCAAAAACGTAGAGGTGTTAAAAGAAATAAAAATCTTTAAAAATTTCTTTTTTTGAAACTTATAAGGGGCCTATAAATTAAATTACAAATTGTAATAAAAAATACTGCATTTTTAAATTTGTAGCAAATGTTTCGAAAAATAATAGGTTGTTTATTTCTCCTGAAAACTTAGCTAAATGAAGTTAGCCTAATTCTTATCTGTAGCGGAAAGATAGACTACAGCTTATTTGTAATAAAATGATAGACACTTTCTTAATCGTAACGGAACAATAGCTTAATATTCGTAGAACCCATCGAAATGTCGTTTAAAGATTTACATACGCGAAACTAGCAGAAGACTAAAAACGCAACACAAAATGGATTGTTGGGCTCGTAATAATAATACAGGCCTATCACAACATGCTTAGTCTTTTGATCATCATTTTAATGTTGATTTTAAAAACATCAAGATCTTAGCAAAAGAATACATCACCTACAAAATGAAAATTACAGAATCCATTTTTATTAAAAAGTACAATAAGTTTTATATTGAACTTATGACTGAAATATTTTTTCCTAATATTTATAAAGGGGATATATCCCTAACAATTATGTTCTGAATTCTATGGTAAGTGAAAGGATAATACGGAGAAAAGGGGCAGTGATAGCAATCTTCGTTGTCTTGAAGGTGGCGATCTCATTGGATCAAATTAAGACAAAAAAGTTTTAGAGAAAAGGGGGATATAAACGAGTTTAATAAAGAGTGTATCAGAAATTTTTA
This sequence comes from Belonocnema kinseyi, assembly GCF_010883055.1. Classification (NCBI taxonomy): domain Eukaryota; kingdom Metazoa; phylum Arthropoda; class Insecta; order Hymenoptera; family Cynipidae; genus Belonocnema; species Belonocnema kinseyi. Next base: position 47,048,344 of record NC_046666.1, on the reverse strand, counting down.
GGGAGATCCAAGCAGGGTAAAGGTTGGGGGACAAGTAGGAGATATTCTCTGGTTGGTGAGAGGAGTAAGGCAATGATATCCTCCGAGTGCACTTTTATTTAATGTTTTAATCTCTAACTTAAAAGAAAAAATTATAAGAGAAAGATGGCGAGGAGTTAGGGTGAGAGAAGAAAAGGTATATACAATAAAGTATACGCGGACAACATAGTGTTGATAGACAAAAGAAATAAAGACTGAATTGGAAGACAGAAGGGTTTTAAGTAAAAAAAAAGAAAAGTAGGTTTAATATTTGGGATGTACCTTGCAAACAAATCGAAATCATAGAACTCATATCGGAGAAATAATAAAAAAGTGGCAGAAGTCATGAAACAGATATAAGGAATATGAAAAAGAAGGCTAAAAAAATATTACAGGAAGAGAATGTGCTTATTTGAAATGTTGGTAGAGAAGTGATATGGGGATGAAATGAAAGGAAATAGATTGAGAGTTTACAAGAAAGGTATATAAAGAGCACGCTAGGGATGAACTGGAGGAAGGAGGGCATGGAAGTTTGAGACGAAGCATTTTAAGGAGGTAGAGGAAAAGAGAGGAAGTGCGATAGAATTAACGAGTTGGAAAGAAGAAAGGAAAGACTTCTTTAATGATACCGATATAGAAGAGGGAATAGGAATAAACTATGAAGAATTGGAGATAAAAACCGGGAAAGGCAATTAATAGAAAGTAGAGGGATGATTTAGGAATCAAAATTTATTAAATGGTATAAAATGATAGATAAGGAAGGAGTACCAAAGTATTTAAGGAAGGGATAGGGAGAGAAAAGATGGATCAGAAAGCAAGATTGAGAATGAGAAACGAAGTAAGGGAAGGGATGTGTTAGGAAAAGAAGGAGAATAGCAAGTACAGAATCTGTGAATGGGAAGAGGAAATATAGGAGCATTTATGTGAAGGATAAAGGAAAGAAATGGAAAACAAAGAAAGCTTGCAAGAGAATGTGGTAAAGCTTCTAGATTAGGATGGATTGGACCAGGAGTAGATGAAGGAGTTAGAGGAAAGTGGAAGAAAAATGAAACGAAAGACGTTTAGATTAGAAACGTAAAGATTTGTAAATGATGGTTATGTAATGGTTTCAGCATGACTAAAGAAAATAACTGAAAAAATGGATATTTTTCAAAAAAACGATGAAGCATTGTGTCAAATCAAAATCACTGTTAAAATAATAAACAAATTCTACTCCTGACCCAAAATATTGTTAAATTGCGGTCAAAAACGTTTGTTGAAGAAAAAGTTATCCAGTTTCGTGGAAATGAATGTAAAAGTTGACAATCACAAAGTGACACTAGCCATTTCATAAAAAATAAAGAAAAATAAAACAATATATTTTATATTATAATTTCATTATATATTATTGTACACTTTTTCCCTCATTTCCCTCTTTTTGAAACAATTCCTTTCATCCCTCCTGTTTACAAAAAAATCCCTTTTTCCCGTTGCCTCGCTTAAATGCGAACTGAATTAATAGAACTGTTTTGGTCAAAAATTGAAATGTATGATTAAAGATTCAACTATTTACCTGAACATTTGTTGTTTTTTTAATATTGGTTTAAATTTAATCTAGTTTTTTAAAATTTATTTTTTTTAATAATGTTTTAAAAATCAATTTTTTTAACTACAAATGAACCTATTCAAATTTTGGTTTAAAATTAATCATTTTTAATTGAAAATTAAACCATTTGGCTTAAAAATGTAAGCGCTTTATTAAAAAAATGTGCTTAGGTTTGAAAATTATATTATTTTCGCGGAAAATTAAACTTTTTTATCAAGAATGAACTTTTTAGTTGAATGAGTAATTTTTCCCTTTTGAAATTTCTAATCTTTTGTTCAAAATTCGTTATTGAATTGCAAAGTTCAATTATTTGACCAGTAATCAGGAAAAATTTACAATCAGCATTTAATTAATTAATTACCTTGGTCGACAAATAACGTCATTACTTTAAATTATATTTTTAATTGGGAATTTATCTTCTTGGTTAAATTCGGAAGTTTTTGATACAAAACAAAAGTCTTTTTTGGTTGAAGTATCAAATATTATTATTTTTGCAAACAATAAATCTTTTAAAATGAAAAATTCAACTATTTGTTTAAAGGTTAAATTTCTTTTAAAAAATTCATTTTCCTATTCATCATTTCAGATTCATCATTTCAGTTGAAGATTAGAATATTTTGTTCAAAATGTATACATTTTGTTGAAAACGTAACTATTTTGTTGAAAATTAAATTATTTTGTTGAAAAATTTAACTTTTTGTAAAAAAATTCATCCTTTTGGCTTGAAATTTCAACTATTTTGCTGAGGATGCAAATACTTTTGCTTAAAAGTTTATTTATTTGGTTGTAAATACATCCTTTGGTTGATAATTAATTTTTTATTTTTTTAAATTTAACTGTATTTTATTTATTTATCTTTGTGGGTCAGAAATTCCACTATGTTGTTAGAAATAAAGCAATTTTGTTGAAAATGTAATTATTTTTTGTTAAATTCTACTACTGTATGAAAAGTCATCTTATTTGTTCGAAAATTCAACTACTTTGTAGAAAATTCTTTTTTTTCTATAGAAAATTCATCTTTTTTTGTATTGAAAACTCTTTTTTTTGGCTAGAAAAGTTTTTGCTTGACAATTCATTATTCTTTCATAAAAATGTAACTGTCTAAAAAAATTGGTTTCTTTCTCTTCAAGAATCGACTGTTTGTCTAAAAATGCAACTATTTGTGGTTGTGATACATTCTTTTTTCTCTCTTTCTTTTTTTGAAGATTCGACCATATAATTAAACGTTCGTCTTTTGCGGTTGGAAATTCAACTATTTGTTAAAAAATTAGTGTCTCTTACTTGAAATATCATTTGTTTTGTTGCAAATGCAACTGCTTGGTTTAAAATTAATGCTTTATTTGTTTAAAATTCAACTGTTTCAAAAATATTAAACTGGTTTGTTGAAAATGAAATATATTTTACTTGGATTTATAGCTACAAATTGCACTTTATTAATTAATTAGGTATGGACCATATAACTCGCGGCTGAATTCAACTTTAATCGAAGTACTTGAATTTGCCTAAATGTTTTTTCAGGGGAGAGGAAAACTACAGAAAACCACCTACCGAGTTCAGCCAGTTTTTTTGGCAGTCGATTTTGAATACCCATCGAATGCAGTAGAATAAAGCTGACGTGAGTTTTAACTCTAACGTTACTTATTATCTCCGTTTACTTTAATTATTCTCTTCACTTTAATTATTATCTTACTATTGAAAGCCCGTGAGATAAAATTCTCCAAATTCCGAAATTACATCCTAATTATTCTTGTAGAAGAATACCTCAAATTGCACTTACTAACTCATCTCTCGAAAATCAGAGAGAAGCTTTCTCTGGCATTCTGGGATGTGTGAAAAGTGGTTTCTCGGATCTCCTCCTCTCTATGGCTCCCTGGCGCCTCGCTTTTCTAATTGTGTCCCATTAAAACACCCTTCTTCCACCGAACACTTTACCACACCTCTCTCCGCAAATTTTCTCACCCTAATCTTACCGGTAATGCCTGAACTTTCTAAACCTTTGAGAGAAGGCAAACTTTCTCAACTCGCCTCGTGGTAAACGCGGAAGTAACGTCAAACTAAATCGACAGGGTTACATCAAGAGAATCATTGCTGCTCGTTTATTTCGATATGGTTCTGTATTTCTTCGCAAAACTGCAATTAACTGCATTCCAGTATCGTCGACTCGAAGCACTTTTTTATATTCAGTAGGGAGCGTCCATTCATTTCGTAAGGAGCGACTCATCGGCTCAGATGGGTTCGTGATAGGCTTATGTTTCAATACTAGCTTTGGTAGTCACGCTGCGGGGGTTCGATTCCCGACGGAGGAAGCAAGACTAGATGTTTTTTTTTTAAGTTTCGCTTCCATCCTATGGAATATTATCCCACAAATGCCCTTCAGTTTATAATTACAAAATAGTAAAGTTGCTAATCAACTTGGTAGTTAATGTGACTATAAACATACAATAATTGTAAAAAATTCAATTTTGTAAGACCTTATAAGAAGGATAGGATTTCAGAAAATATTACGATTCCTTACTTAGGTGCTAGGGGGGATTTTAAAAAATGTATTATATAAGGTAACTTTTTCTATTCTTTTGGGTATTATAAGGGCCCAAAAAATTGTCTAATAAAATTTAAATCCATGCTGATACATTTAGGACCAATATTATGGTTATATTTAAATCCATGCTGATACACTTAGGACCAATATTATGGCTATATAATCTTTCACTTGTCAAGTTGGGTTTTGGACCAAAAAATTATTTTCAGGCAAGAAAGATGAATTTTTTCCTGAGACTTTTGGAATTTTCGACTAAGACTTTTCTGCCATAAAAGATAAATTTTGATTTTTGTAAACAACAATGATTAAATTTCAACGAAGAAGATTAATTTCTAACCAAAAGATAAATCTTTAACAAAATTTAAGGATTTTGCAACAAATTTTTAAAATTTTAATTGAAAAAAGATTATTTCTCCACCAAAAATGGAACAGTTAAATTTAAAATTAGAAAGACTGATTTTTAACTAACAGAAAATTATTAACTAGTTTAATTCAGCGACTTAATTTTCAATCAAGGAAAATTAATTTCTCACGAAATAGTTGAATTTTTATCTAAAAATGATACATTTTTACTCAAAAAATGAATCGTCAAATTTTCAGTTTTCAAAAACTAATTTTTAACCAAGCGCAAAGAAAAAAATTTTAACCAGCTAAATTGAACTACAAAAGATGAATTTTTGACAAAATGGGCAAATTCTCAAACAATATAGCAACTATAGAGTTTGAACGCGCCTAGGACGCACGATTTTTGATTCTCGCACTTCGCGCTCGGATATTTATTCTTTGCAATTTTCAATTTTATTTCTGATTAATAAATCAAAAAGTTTACGTTCTATCAAAAAGTGTTTTCTATCGAATTTCTAGATCTTTTTTGGGATGAAAATTTTTATTGATTCTTCTATTTTCGTATCCTACATAGTTTAACCATAAAATATAATTTTTTATTATTTTTTCTGCAATCGGAATTTGAATTTTCGATTTTCCTTGGCAATCCAAAAAGTTGTTACAATAATCTTGTAGGGCTTTCAAAAATCAATGTTCTTCTTGACTTGACTTTTTTAATACTGTGCGTTTTTGGGTTTGAATTTTTTATTTTCGATTGATTTAAAAAAATTTTTAAATGCTCTAACTCTAAGAATTTTTTTTTTCGAAAAGAGTCATCAGGATAAATTGTTTGTCTGCCTAAGTACTATGAACAGCCGTACATAACAATTTTTAATATAAAAAAATTGTTCCAGAAATTTTGAAAATGCTCTAACGTTTTGAATTTTTTCCAAAATGGCAGGTTAACGGTTAATGGCAGGTTCTTTTTGGACCTAAAACAAGTGTGCAAAAGATCGATTCGATGCATTTATTTTTTCGCGAGTTATAGTGTCTACGGACAGACGGACGGACGGACAGGTAGACGCCATTGTAAAAACTTGATTTTTGGATGTCGGGACAATTATAATGCTTTCTCAATCATAAGTGATGATAATGTAAAAATAAATTTCAAATCCGTGTTGATACATTTAAGCCTAATATCATAATATTATAGTAAAACAGTTAAATTTTCAAAAACAAGAAATTGATTATGAACCAAAAGTTGCATTTACAATCAAACAAATGAAATTTGAAGAAAAAGTAATTGTATGTACAGCCAAAAAGTAGAAATTACACGCCTAAAAGACCATTTTTTTACAAAAAAAGTTAAAATTTTCAACAAAACTATTACATTTTCAAAAAATCTTAAATTTTAAATGAAATAGTAAGCTTTTGGAATAAAAAGTTTCTAATTCTCAAGTTAAATGATGAATCTTCAATGCGGAAAATGAATTTTTAAGAAAGAAATTTAACTTTCAACTAATAAGTTAAAAAAAATTAATTCTAAAGAAAAATAATATTTGATACTTCGACTTAAAAAAACTTTCATTTGGTATAAGAAAATTGGTAAATTTAACCAAAAAGGTCAATTCTCGACTAGAAATATAATTTTTAATATTTATCATAAAAGATGATAATTTTTAACTAAAAACAATTGAATTTAACCAACAAGACGAATTTTCAACAAAACAGTTACACTATGGACAAAAAGGTGACTTAACTGAACAGTTGATTTTTGAAAAAAAAAACTTAAACCTTTAACAATCTATTTAAAGTTTTTACCAACTGGCTGAATTTTTTAACGACAAAAGATGAAATTTCAAATTTACAACCAGCTAAATTCAATTACAAACACGAATTTTTAAAAATCCAATCCTTAACCATTACGATGAATTTTTAACAAACAAGATTAATTTTCTCCCCAAATGGACGAATGTTCAAAAAAGACATGATTTTTCTACAAAATACTATAGTTACATTTTCAAATAAGTAGTTTTATTTTCTAAAAAAGTAGTTAAATTTTCAACAAAATATATGAATTTTCAAAAAATACGTTAATTTTCAACCATATAGTTTATTTTTCTGTAGACTATTTTTCTAAATGATTTAGCTTTTGAAAAATTCATTTCAAGAGAATATTTAAAAAGATTTTTGAAAAAATTGAATAATAAATGGCAAATGAACAGTTATTAATTTGGAAAGTAATCGATTAAGTTTAAAATATATTCAGAATTTTGTAAAAGATTCAAAAATAATTGAAAAGGTGACGAGATTTCAAAACATTTAAAGCAGAATGTAGATTCTTAAATATGTCGCACATAATATTTATAAGCTTTTTAAGCATTTTAAAAGGTTTTTAATAAATAAAAAATATTCCTTGAAAAACTAAGAATAACTTTTTCTTTCTAAAAATATGTTTCAAAGAATATTTAATCATATTTACAAATTTTTCACAAAAGGAATCTGGATGATTTTAAGGTATTTTTTTTACTTTTGAAGGTTTTTCAAAAAATGGTAAGAAAAATTCGAGTTTCAGGATGATAAAATTATTTTTGAATTCCTCTACAATTTTTTGAAGAATTTTTAACAAATTTTTAAGAGAATATTTACAGAAAATTGTAAACGAATTTTAATGTATTTAAATAAGTGTTTGTAGCTTGAAATTGCTTAAAATCATATAATTTTGAACTATTTAACCGGAAGAGAAGAATTTTCAACAAGAAAGTTAATTTTAAAGAAAGAAAAATTAATTTCAGCTTCTAAAAACTATTTTTTAACAACAAAACAAAAAATCTACAACCAGCTAAATTTAATTGCAAACACAAATTTTAAAAAAATCCAATCCTCAACCATTATGATGAATTTTTAACAAACAAGATTAATTTTCTTTTATTTTTTTTAATTTAAAATTTTTAACTAAAAATAGGAATTTTCAAAAAGTTAGTTAATTTTCAATCATATAATTTATTCTTTTTCTATATTGTTGAATTTTCCAGTTAAAGAAGTTCGACTTTATACCAAGTAGTTGATTTAAAAAAATGTATCCTGATCGAAAATATAATATTAATAAAGATAATAAAGTTAATGTTTCAACTATAACCAATATTTTTATTTAAAACCTAAAATCTTCAATCAAAACAATTTAATTTCAAATCAAGCAGTTCCATTTTTAAACAAAACGGATAATCTCTATTCCAGAAATAGTTAGTTCTATTAAAAAATACAAGATTAATTTTCTACCCAAATGCACCAATTTTCAACAAAATGAAATTAATATTCTACAAAAATCATAAATCTATTCATAAAAAATTAAACAAAGAGAATGTAAAAAACAAAAACCTAATTTGTAGCAAAATAATTTAATTTTAAATCAATGAGATGATTTTTCAAGTAAAATGATAAATCTTTTAAAAATTGAAAGAAAAGAGTTTAACATATAATCACAGTGTTAAAATTTCAATAATAAAATTCATTTTTAAACCCAGAAGATTAAATTTCTATAGAAAAGATGAATTATCAACAAAATACATCAATTTTCAACAAAGTACTTGAATTTTTAACAAAACGTTACTTTAAATTTTCAACTACAGAGACTGAATTTTGAACTAACCAGACAAGTTTTAAACAAAAAATATACATCTTCAACCAAAAATGGAATAGTTCAATTTTCAGTCAAAACAATTATTTTTCAACCAAAAATAACATGAATTTTCAATAAAATATTCATTTATTGGCTTTATTTTTATTATTATTATTTTCACCAACGAGATTAATCTTCAAACAAAAAATTTATTTTTAACAAAGCAGTTTTACTTTCAACTGAGTATTTAAATTTATGGAAAAAACATAAATTTTCAACAAAATAGTTGCATTTTCCACAAAAAAGTTCTTTTCCGATATTTTTCGAAATTATTATCGTTTATTAAAAAAAATGTTTTCTTTTTGTAGTCCGTTAACAGAATAGTTGTTTAACTCAGTGCGATACCGTCAGACTAAATTTTGATTTAAAAAAATATTTATATCGTTTTTTGTATGAAATGTTTGTTATTTTTATTTAACTTCCCAACATCTCGGGAGCAAGTTTTTCTTTTTATGAAAAATTGAAAATTACGTTTTCAATTTCTACCGCAAATTGATTTTCAAAATCTCAAAAATTGTAATCTTAAATTTTTTTATTATGATTCACTAGAAATTGGTTCGCTTTTTTAGATAAAAGATTTTCACCCACATTTAGAAACTCAATATTTTAGGAGTAAGTTGTAGCTTTTATTGAAACTGATGATTTCACCTTTTTATCGCTATCCGCAGTCGAGCCTGTTTCAAGCTGTGGTCAGTGAAATTTTGGGATTATCAACTGACACATCTGTTTTTTCGAAATTGGTTAACTTTTTCTAATCAATTTCTTTTTATCTAAATCAGCATTATGGCATCTCGGAAGTGGATTTTTGTCGTATCGTTAAGTGGTGATTTCAATTTTACAGAATGTTTTTACTCTCTCCTGAAAAATTCTAATTTAATTTTTTCTGCAATGCCATCCGGCAGTTACTGTTACTAAAAATTATAATTAGTTATAAATTTTCGCTTCTTCTTTGCGAAAGTAACTCTGTAACTACTACCATTTTTAAATAAATTAAATGGTTACTTCCCATAATTGCTTATATTTTAAGAGGAGACACAGGGACCAATTTAGAGGAAACAAGTGGCGGTAAGATAAAAGAAAAGAAAGCTGGTCATTAGAGGCGACTGAAAGACGCCTACGTTTCTTAACTTAAAATGCTCTAGATTTGGAAGTTTCACCAAAAATATTTTCCCAAAATAAATCATCGAAAAAAGGGTCTGAAAATGTCAAAATTATCATGATTTTCCTTTTCGTACGCTTTCTTGAAAAATGCAATTTTAATTATACGAACTCAAATGAATTAATGCTAGAAAATGGTGATTTTAGAACAAAAACTAAAGAAATTTCGAATCCAGAAATTCCAAAATTTGTAATTCGATATCTCATCCTGAGTTCACGTGACTTTTCGAGGGACAAAATGTCGGTAAGATAGAAATTCCTTTATATATTTATATTTCTTTATTTTCTTAAAAATTCTGAAATTAAACAAAATTTTATATGAGATTTTCATATATATCAGCGTGTTTTCATCCTAAATCTATTTCTTTGTGCGATGAGAATGTGTTCGTTAAATTCTAAGGAGATTTAATGAAAGAGCATTCACAATAACCAAAATAAATAAAAAGTCAAAAAGTAAAAAATACCAACTTTAGGAGAAAATTCAAAAACAGATGATCATCTCTTAATTTGTTCAGAATTTAGGTTGTTGCACACTATTTATAGTTTATTACATGCTTTGAAATATTTTTTCGAATGTTGTTATCATAATTTAAAAAACTTCCTCCAAATATTTGCACAGACCTTGTAAAATGAAGGGTCAAAACCATCGACAAATTTATTTAGTTAATTGTGAATTCTCATTCGTTAAAGCTCCTTAGGCTTGAACAAAGACATTCTCATCACGTATCTCGTGCTTTGCATTCGATTTCTTTACTTCGACCTGGGATTGCTTATTTAACTATTGCTAAATAATGCACAAATTTGATATATCTTGATGAATTAATTATTTTTTTCTTATTTTTCATTAAATTTTATTTGTGCAAACCCAATGGTGTTAAAAAATACGTATTTTTACTGTCTTACTTTTAAATTTAAAAATAGTGTGCATACCATAGAAAAAAAACAATTCTGTTATTAAAAATTTTATTGTAACTTGTGTCGTTTATCCATAAATATAATTTCATTATTTCTGAAGTATTCTTGTAACAAAAGTTTATAGCAAATTTATACATCTTCTTTTGGTTGATCAATTTTTTTTCTTTTCAATTTTTTTCGTCTCTTGTGTCATTTTCCCAAAAATGAATTCTGAAAAAATTGGAATTAGTTTTAAAGATATTTCAAAGTTTTGAGAAGATCCAAACTTGATTTAAAATTGAAAAATATTTCAAAAAAATAAACTTAGATTTTTAGAGATGTCGAAATAACATTTTAAAACGTTTTAAGTATCTTTTAAAGTTTCAAGAAAATAAAGAAAAAATCTTAAGTTTGCTGGGAAAATTAAAAGTGATTTTTGTTTTTGAAAAATTAATTTTAAGAGAATATTTTTAAATCTTTTAAACGAATTTTTGACTAATAAATGGGAATTAAATAATTATTAACTTGAAAAATAATCGATTAGGTTAAAAATATATTTACAATTTATTTAGTTAAAAAATAATGTAGATCGTTGAATATGACAAACACAAAATTTATAAGCTTTTTAAGCACTTTTAAAGGTTTTAAATGAATAAAAAATATGTATCAAAATTCCTAGAAAAACGAACAATAATTTTTTCTTATATAATTGAAAAGGAATCTCTAATAAGATTTCCAACATTAAAAAAAAATAATCTGGATGATTTTAAGTTATTTTTTTATACTTTTGTAGGTTTTTCAAAAAATTGTAAAAAAATTCGAGTTTCACGATGATAAAATCATTGTTAAATTGCTATAATATTTTTAAATTATTTTTCGACAAATTTTTAAGAGAATATTAAAAAATTTGTTTTTTTAATTTCAATGTATTTAAATAAATTTTTATAGCTTAAATTGGCTTAAAATCACATGATTTTGTAAATCTATAAATGTTTTGATTCATGCTTGAATGCAAAGAATTAAAAATGAAATAGTGAATTTATATTTTTCTTAATATTTTAACTGTACGATGTATTAAAAAAAAAATTAACAAATTTCAGTTTAACGACTTTAAATTAAAAAGATATAAATTCAAAAGTTTCAAAAGCTTTCATTTTTTAGGCGGAAATTATAGTGCGTTTGAATTAAAAATTGTTTAAATTTAATTTCAAAAATTTCAAATTCATAAGTATTTCACTTTGAGTGTTTTATTTTTAAAAAAAAGTCTCTTAACAATATAACAAGCGTATACTTTCTTTTAATTTGGGTTTTATTTTATTATATTTATATGTAGTTTCCTGTGGAAATAATTTTAGTGTTCTTGTACCATAAAAGATGAATTTTCAATCAAAGATAAAGTTTTTAAGTTGAAAAGTCAAGTTTTTTAGAAAACAATGGACTTTTAAATCGGAAAGAATTAATTGAAAAAAAATCATATTTAGTCAAAAAGAATGAATTTTTAACAAGATAGTTGAATTTTTAATGTATGCAATAAACAATATACAGAAAAAAGTTTCTATCAAAAATGGAATAGTTAGATTTCAGATGAAAAAAATTCCCCAAAAAATGAATTTTCAATCAAAAAGACAAATTTTGAACAAAACGCATTATTATTATTATTATTATTATTATTATTATTATTATTATTATTATTATTATACCATTAAGCCATTTCCCTTTCGGGGTAGGCGTGACTCACACGGCAGGGGAAAGGAGTAGT
>NC_046666.1:47025361-47036288 GCF_010883055.1 Belonocnema kinseyi | reverse complement strand
CATGCTCTTCATGCCTGCATTTAGTTTATTCAACATTCTTTGTAGGTCTTCGATAGACTCTGCCGTAACAACCTTATCATCTGCGAACGCTAACCCTCGTACTCTTATTGTTTCGAGATCCACACCCTCTTCGTCGAAGAGAGCCATTCTTAAACACTTGTCCATAAATAATATAAATAACCATGAAGACATAACGCATCCTGGTCTAACTCCTTGAATAATATCGAAACATTCACTCAGTTTCCCATTCACTCTTACACCCGCTTTGCTACCTGTGTATATTGTTTTTATAGCTTGTAGGATCCATCCATTTACTCCATACTCTTCCAGAATTTCCCAAAGTATACTTCTATCTACCTTGCCAAAAGCTTTTTCTAGGTCAACAAATGCACAGAAAACTTTTTTCCTACTCCAAAACTTTTTTCTGTTATTTGCCGTAAGCTAAATATTTGATCCGTACATGACCTTCCTGGCATAAACCCACTTTGGACTTCCCAAATTTCAAAAAAATCTATTTAACTAATCTGAAAGTTGTAAAGCCATTAAGACTAATTATCTAGTAAGAAGTTAAATTCTTAATCTATAAATATAGGTTTTCAAAGAAAAAATTTAATTTTTAACCACATCGCTTAATTTTCTACCAGATTTTGATTTTTCATGCCAAAAAAAAAGATTTTTTTACAAAACAGTGGACCTTTTATTATAAAAGTTAATTTATAGTAAAATGGCTGAATTTTCAAGTATTATTATGAATCCTCAATATTTAAATCAATTTTTAAAAAATTAGTTCATCTTGAAATAAAATAACTAAACAACTTCATTTTTAACAAAAAATGATCTATTCAACTTAAAGGACTTTTAAACAAAATACATGAATTTTCTACCAAAACATTATATTTTCAACTAAAAAAGATACATTTTTAACTGAATATTCAAATTTTCAAATGAACAAGATAAATTCTTAACCAAAAATAAATAGCTTAAAAAAACGTTTTATAAAGTTGAAAAAAATAAATGTTATTTATTTAAAAATAAATAATTTCTAGCCAAATAGGGTGAATTCTGAAAAAATGAAAAATAGTCTCCTTTTCAATCAAAAAATTAACTTCTACTCCAAAATATAGTTGGATTTTCTTATTATATTTAAAATTTTATCAATCTGTCCGCAATTTTCGCAAAATATTTTAAATATCCAGGATATAATTGCAATTTTTCCAATCATTTAAAAAATATTTGGAAATATTTGAAACATAAGGTAACATTTGTAACATTATTTACAACTCTGTGAAATCTTTCAGAAATCATTTAAATCTTTCAAATCGTTGTGAAATATTTGAGAATACTTTAAAAATCTATGCGAAATATTTGAAAGATTTTAAAAGTATTTGTTTATATTTCGGAAATTATTTAAATGTTTGTGAAACCTTTGAAAACTGAATGTCTTTTTTTTAATTTCTTTTAAATCCATCTGAAATCTTTGACATCTTTGTGAAATAATTATGAAAGCATGAAAATCTTCATTCAATCTTTGAAATCTATCTGAAATATTTGATATCTTTTTGAATTCTTAAAGAAAATACTTGCAAAATATTTGAAATATTTTTCAAATATTCGGTAATATTTGTGAAACTATTTAAATATTTAAGAAGTAATTGAAGTCTTTTTGAAGTCTTTTAAATATTTTTCGAATCTTTTGAAATATTTTTGAGACCTTTGGGAAATCATTAAAATCTTTTTAAAATCTTTGTGAAATATATTTGAAATCTTTGTGAAATCTTTGAAATCTATCCGAAATCTTTGAATTCTTTGGAAAATCTTTTAAATCTTTTTCAAATCTTTGAAAAATCTTTGGAAATCTTTGTAAATTATATAAAAATCATTGCTAATGATTTGAAATATTTTGTAAATATTCAATAATATTTGTGAAATTATTAAAATTTTTGTGAATTTTTTTAGAAGTAATTGAAGTCTTTGTGAAATAGTTTAAATATATAATACAAAATGTTTTTTCAATATTTGAAACATTTACGAAACGTTTGGAAAATCATTGCAATTTTGTATTGAAATTTTTGTTAAATTTGTCAAATTTTGACATACTTAGTAATGTTTGTGACATTATTCAAATCTTTGAAAAATGATTAAAGTGTTTGAAATATTTTCGAATTTTTTAAAATCTTTACGAAATCTTTGGGAAGTCATTTAATCTTTGTAAAATCTTTGTGAATTCTTTAAAAATACTTGCGGAATATTCATTAATATTTGTGAAATTATTAAAATGTTTGATAAGCGACTGAAATTTCTGTGAGGTATTTTAAATATTTCAAATTTATTTGCAATTTTTATGAAATTTTTGGAAAATCAGCGAAATCTTTCTAAAGTCTTTTTGACATCTATGGAATCTATATGAAATCTTTGAAATATTTAGAAAATCATTGAAAACTTTGTGAAATGTTTGTAAATTATTTAAAAATCTTTGCGAAGGATTTGAAATATTTTTGAGATATTCGGCAATGTTTTAAAATTATTGAAATCTTTGTGAAATCTTTGAGAAATTATTGAAGTCTTTGTTAGGTATTTAAAATTTTTCAGTATCTTTCTAGGTCTTTGTGAAATCATTAGGAAATCATTCATTTCTTTTTTCAATATTTGAAATTTATTTGAAATATTTGTGAAATAATAAGTCTTTGTAAAATTGTTTCAGTCCATCTGAAATATTTGCGGAATATTTGTGAAATCTCTGAGAAATCATTTAATATTTGTGAAATATTTTTGAATTCTTTAAAAATATTTGCGAAGTAATCGTTAATATTTGTAAAATTATTAAAATGTTTAGTGTTTTTGTAAGGTACTTGAATTATTTTCATATTATTTGAAATCCTTGTGAAATATTTGTAAAATCTGTATGAAATAATAGAAGTAATCACTGGGAGCTTTGTGAAATCTTTATAAAATCTTTGTGAAGGCTTTGCGAAATATTTGTGCATTATTTAAAAATCTTTGCGGAAGATTTGAAACATTTTCTAAATATTCGTTAATATTTGTGAAATTATTAAAATCTTTGTGAAATCTTTGTGAAAACTTTTAAATCTATCCGCAACTTTTTATATCTTTGTGAAATTATTTATTCTTTGAGAAATCTTTGTGAATTCTTTAAAAATATTTGTAAGTATTTGTGAAATTATCGCAATGTTTGAGAAATGACTAAAGTTTTTGTGAAGGCTTTTAAATATTTTTGAATCATTAGAAATCTTTGTCAAATCTTTGTCAAATCTTTGTGAAATAATAGAAATCTTTGACATCTATGTGAAATCTTTGTGAGATCTTTAAAATCTGTGGGAAATAATTGAAAACTTTGTGAAAACTTTGTAAAGGCTTTGTGAAATGTTTGTGAATTATTTAAAAATCTTTGCGAAAGATTTCATATATTTTTGAAATATTTGGCAATATTCGTGAAATCATTCAAATCTTTGCGAGCTGATTGAAGTCTTTTTCAAGTCTTTTAAATCTATCCGAAACTTTTTAAGTCTTTGAGAAATCACTAGAAAACTATGGTCGTCTTCTTTGTTCAATATTTGAAATTTATCTTAAATATTTGTGAAATAATAGAAATCTTGCAAAATTTTTTCAATCTATCTAAAATCTTTGCGAAAAATTTGAGATCGTTGTGAAATCTTCGAGAAATCATTTAAACTTTGTGAAATATTTGTGAATTCTTCAAAAATATTTTCGAAATGTTCTTTAATTTTTGTTAAATTATTGAAACGCTTGAAGTTTCTGTGAAGCGTTTTAAATATTTTCGAATTATTTGAAATATTTTTGAAATCTTCGGAAAATCAATCAAATCTTTCGAAAATCTTATTAAAATAATAGAAGTCTTTGTGAAATCTTTGAAATCTATAATAAATCTTTGAAATATTTGGGGAATTATTAAAAATTTTGTGAAATTCTTGTTAAATCTTTGTGAAGTCCTTATGAAATCTTTATAAATTATTTAAAAATTGGTGTGAAAGATTTGAAATATTTTTTTGGTATTCGGTAATATTTGTGAAATTATTGAAATCTTGGAGAGACCTTTCAGAAATGATTAAAGTCTTTGTGACGTCTTTTAAACCTATTTGAAACTTTCTAAATCTTTGTGAAATCATTAGAAAATCATTGATATCTTTCTTCAATATTTTTAATTTATCTTAACTCTTTATGAAATAATAGAAGTCTTTGAACCAATTTTTAAATCTACCTAAAATCTTTGCGAAATATTTGAAATCTTTGTGAAATCTTTGAGAAATTATTTAATCTTTGTGAAATATTAAAAAATATTTATATTTATGTAATTTAATATTTATATTTATTTATTTAATATTTATTTATATTTGTAAAATCTTCATCAAATAATAGAAATCTTCGTGAAATCTTTGAAATCTTTCTTAAATTCTTAAATTCTTAAAAAAAATATTTGCAAAATAGTTGTCAAATATTCGGTAATATTTGTGAAATTATTGAAATCTTTGCGAAATGATTGAAGTCTTTTTGAAGTCTTTTAAATATTTTTCGCATTTTTTAAAATCTTTTTTAGACCTTTAGGAATCATTGAAATCCTTGTAAAATATTTGTGAAATATATCTGAAATCTGTTTGAAATAATAGAAGTCTTTATAAAATCTTTCAAATCTATCCAAAATCTTTTAATTCCTTGGAAAATCATTGAAATCTTTGAAAAATCTTTGGAAATCTTTGTGAATTATTTTAAAGTATGTGCTAAAGATTTGAAATATTTGTTAAATATTCGGTAATATTTGTGAAATTATTGAAATCTTTGTGAAATCTTTGAGAAATTATTGAAGTCTTTGTTAAATATTAAAAATTTTTCAGTAACTTTCTAAGTCTTTGTAAAATCATTAGGAAATCATTAATATCTTTGTTCAATATTTAAAATTTATCTTAAATATTTGTGAAATAATAGAAGTCTTTGCAAAAAAATTTCAATCTACCTGAAATCCTTGTGAAATCTTCAGAAAATCATTGAAATATTTATAAAATCGTTGTGAAATAATATAAGTCTTTGTGAAATATTTGAAATCTATAAGAAATCTTTGTGAAATCTTTGAGAAATGATTGAAGTCTTTTTAAAGTCTTTTAAATATTTTTCGATTTTTTAAAATCTTTTTTAAACCTTTAGGAATCATTGAAATCCTTGTAAAATATTTGTGAAATATATCTGAAATCTGTTTGAAATAATAGAATTCTTTATAGAATCTTTCAAATCTATCCAAAATCTTTTAATTCCTTGGAAAATCATTGAAATCTTTGAAAAATCTTTGGAAATCTTTGTGAATTATTTTAAAATAAGTGCTAAAGATTTAAAATATTTTTTAAACGAAGTATTTGAAATCCATAAGAAATCTTTGTGAAATCTTTGTGAAATTGTATTTTGAATTTTTATGAAATAATAAAAGCCTGTGAAATTTTTTCAATTTGTCTGAAATCTTAGTGACATATTTGAAATCTTTATACAGTATTTACAAAATTATTGCAATCTTTGTCTATTTATGGTTTATTGTTTATTATTTATGTTCAATTTATACATAGTATACCACCAAGAAAATAAATATTTTTATTATTAATAAATTTCCTTTTCTCCCACTGTTTCCTTATACCCAAACCTGAAGCCCCCTCCGAAAAAAGTCGATGACCCCCACTCACCCACCTTGAAAAAATCCTGACTGCAATATTATATCCGTCAATTCTGACTTCACTAAACAAATGTAAAAGATTGATTTGATTCATTTATATTTATCGATCAGGAAAGACTGAAGGGTTCGGGAAATGGTTACACTCATTAACCACCAACCGATATACAGAGCAGAGTGGATGAAGTGGTTCCGAAGTGGTTACCGGCTAGACAGACAATGCGTTGACAGGAGTTTCGCGGTCGGCCCAATAGATGGCAGTCGTTAGAGGTCGTTTTCAACCCCTAAATCCGCGCCTAAGCTGAGGCCTGGTCTATATCTTGTGGGTGCTTCTGCAGAGTGGATGAATTACCGACGCGATGTCAGAATGTCAGGATCAGCCCCATAGCCACCTATAAATAAGCACTTGCTAACTCGTCGGCTTAAGGGCGCCCTAATCGTTTGAATTATTAATAGCGCATCCTTTAGTTTACATCAACCTTTCACTTCTCAAAACAAATTTATGACTTAATCAAAAAAGGGTGCCTGAAAAATTTCATTTTCAAAATTGCCTCATTTTTCTCTATCCACTTTTTTACTTTTATTGTGGAGAGGAGCAGAAGTAGCGGAGCCCTTTTTTAGGTGGGGGTAGATGCATATAATTATAATATTAATTAGGACAATTTGAAAACGTTGTAAAAGCATCATACTGTGTTAAAATTATGCATAAATAATAAATAATAAGTAAAAAAATAACTGATAATAAATTATAAATATATGTATAAAATTAATATTGCTAAAGATTGCAATCAAGATTTGATACATATTTCGCAAAGATTGAACATATTCTGCAAAGATTTCGGTTAAATTAAAAAAGTTTCAGAACGACTTTTATTAGTTCACAAAGATTTCCTATAGATTTCAA
Source organism: Belonocnema kinseyi (assembly GCF_010883055.1). NCBI lineage: Eukaryota > Metazoa > Arthropoda > Insecta > Hymenoptera > Cynipidae > Belonocnema > Belonocnema kinseyi. Next base: position 47,029,698 of record NC_046666.1, on the reverse strand, counting down.
AGATTGCACAAAGATTTCAATTATTTTGTAAAGATTTCAATGACGTCTCAAAGATTTCATAAAGATTTCAATAATCTAACAAATCTTACAAAATATTTAAAATATTTCGTAAAGGTTTTGAAATATTTCAAAAATATTTAAAGGATTTCATAAGATTTCCAACATTTCGCAAAGATACCTTATAGATTTAAAAGATTTCACAGACTTAAGATATTTCCTTTAAATTTTAAATATTGCGCACAAATTTTAATGATTTTCCAATTATATCATAAAGAATTTAAAGATTTAGCAAAGACTACAGATAGATTTAAAAGATTTAAATGATTTCCCAAAAATTGTTAAGGTTTCAAAAAGATTTTTAAATGTAACCAAGAACCCAATGCAAAAATTTTGACAACCACCACGAAATTTTCCTATTAAAATTTAAAAAAGATCCTTTTTAGAAAAAAATCCTAAAAAAGAATTCATTTTTTTAGACAAAATAAACAAAAATGAGTTTACCGAAACGTTGGTCAATATTATTTACAAATGTTTTTTTTTAATTGTAATTTGGTAATAATGAGAATAGAAAATATGAAAGAAATAAAAAAGAGAATAAAGGGCATTTGGTTGGATGCCTTCTCATTTTTTTTATTATTTAACGTTAAATAAGATTTTTAATTTGATATTAATCTAATTTGAAGTCCTTCAATTTTAATTGGGATAATTCCGAAAAGATCTAAAAATATGCACAAAGTATTTAATTATTTCGCACAGATTTCCTTTAGATTTTGAAAATTACACAAAGATTGAAATGATCTAACAAATATCACAAAATATTTTGTAAAGATTTCAAAAAATTTCAAGGATTTCATGAAGATTTCAAATATTTCGCAAAGATTTTGGATAAATTTAGGAGATTTCACAAAGACTGCAAATATTTCAGTTAGATTTTTAAGATTTCACGCAGGTTTGAATGATTTTTCAAATATTTGATCAAAACTTTCAAGATTTAGCAAATACTTCAGATAGATTTAAAAGATTTATAAAATTTCACAAAAATGCTAAGTATTTAAAATATTTCGCAAAGATTTTCAAAGATTTTACAAAGCTTGGAATAATCTATAGAATTCCTGAAAATAAACCAAGAATCCAAGGACCAAATTTGTGCAAAAAAGACGGAAGAAAGAAAAAAGAAAAGTAAAGGGATTTGTTTGGTTGCCTTCTAATTTTTAAAAAATATTTTACGTCAAATAGGATTTTAAATTTTATTTTAATTTAATTAAAATTTCCCTCAATTTTGATTAGAATAATTTCCAAAAGATCTAAAAAATTTCACAAAGTCTTCAATTGTTTCACAAATATTTCCAATAGATTTCAAAGATTGCTGTAAGTTTTCAATGATTTCCCGAAAATTTATAAGATTTCACGAATATTTTAATAATTCCTGAAATATTACCAAAAATCTCAAATATTTCGAAAAAATTTCCAAAGATTTTGCAAAAGTTTGAATAATTTCCCAAGGATTACAAAAATTTCACAAATATGTCTCCAATATTTCGCAAAGATTTCAGATCAATTTCAATGATTCACCGAAGATTTGAATGATTTTCTAGAGATTTAGAATATTTTGCAAACAAAAAATCCAACGAACAAATTTGGACTAACACCATAAAATGTTCATATTTTAATTTAAAAAAAAGTTCTTCAAAAAAAAAAATTCCTTAAGATAAAAAATGTTTTGGACAAAAATAAAAAAATAGGGAAGAAAAATGAGTGCTGTATAAGTACCGAAACGTTAGTGAATGTTATTTACAAATGTTTCTTAAAATTGTGATTTGATAATAATAAAAATAAAAAAGACAAAAGAAATAGAGAAAGAGGATTTGGTTGGTTGCCTTCTCAATTTTGATCGTTGAACGTTAAATAGGAATTTAAATTTGATTTTTATCGAATTTAAATTTCTTTAATTTTCATTTGAATAATTTCTAAAAGATCTAAAAAATGTAAAAAAAAACTTCAATTGCTTTACAAAGATTTCGGATAGATTTCAAAGATAGCAGAAAGGTTTCAATTATTTCCCGACGATTTATAACATTTCACGAATATTTCAATAAATTCACAGACGTTACCAAAAATGTCAAATATTTTGAAAAAATTATCAACGATTTTAGAAAGATTTAAATAACTTCTCAAGAATTAAACAAATTTCACAAATATGACTCAAAAATTTCGGATATATTTGAAAGATTGAAAACAACTTCAATTGTTTAACAAAGATTTCCAATAGATTTCAACAATTGCACAAAGATTTTAATAATTTCAAAAATTATTTAAAGATTTATTAGAAATTTCACAAACACACAAAGAGATAGAAAGTCGCGGTTTTTTTCCAAAATTGTCCACTTTCTGTCAAATTTTCAGTTAGCGTGAGGTAATGCTTAATTGACGTTAACAACAACATCATTGGTTAAAAAATTATAGTTTCATAACAATTTTATTTTTTTATGTTTTACAATCGACTGAAGATTACCACAGTGAAATCTTATATAATAACATATTTTTTCAATTATTTCTTCATTAGACGAAGAAAATCTTGCTTTTTCGGTTGATCAGAATTTTTTTAAATTAAAAATTGCAAATGGCAGCTGTTTACCAAAATCATTAAAAGTGGCTTTTTATAAAAACACCGTAAAATTCCTAAATAAAAAATTTCCGAATAATAAAATTGAATGACTAAAAAATCGCAAAAAATAAAATTCCCAATACCATATAATTCCCGAATGAGAAAATTTCTCAGTAATGAAGAAATATCCGAATTTAAAAATTTCCCAATTATGAAATTCCGGAATAATAAAATTCAAAAATAGGACAATTCCCGCATAATAAAATTTCCGAACATTTTTTTACATTTCCGAATTGGAAAATTCCTGAATAATGAAATTCCCGGTTGTTTATAATATTACCGAATTTGAAAAATTTTTAATAATAAAATTCCTGAATCTAAATAATTAAAAATTAGTTTTTGCGAATAAAAATTATTTCAATTGTAATTTTATTTTAACTATAATAATTTAGTTAATTTTATTTCTGAATGAATGTGTAATTATTTAAATTCGTAATTTTAATAATTTGAGAATTTTATAATTCTTCAACTTTTTGTTCGGGTATTTTATAATTCGGCAGTTTTCTATCGGGAATTTAAAAATTCAAAAATTTTATTATTCGTAAATTCACCAAGACGGGAATTTTACAGTGTCGGCAATATTATTTATTGGGATTTTTCACTCGTCCCAACAAAATTGCTAAATTGGAAAATTTTCGAACAATAAAACTCCAGAACAGTTAATAATATTACCGAATTGAAAAATTCCTGAAAAATAAAATTGCCGATAGCTTATAATATTACTAAATTTGAACATTATCGAATAATAGAATTCGCGACAGAAAATTTCCAAATTATAAAATATCCGAACAAAAAAATTCCCGAATTTTATTCCATTTGTATCAAATTAAACATTTTTGTATTTTTTAAATTAATTACATTACTAAAATTTAATTCGGATCACAACTGAACTTTTCACCTATACATTGTTTCAAATTGGTAATTTTCAGAAATTCTCTAGTTCGGATATTTTATCATTCAGAAATTTTCTGTCGGGCATTTCATTATTTGAAAATTTTTTATTTGAGTAATATTATAAACTGTTTAGAGTGGAATAACTGACAAATCCAATAAAATAAATTTCCAAATTTCCCGGATGATAAAATTTTTAAATTAAGAAATACCCAAGAGTTTATAATATAAGTGGATTTGAAAATTCATGAATCATAAAATCTCGGGACGACTGAAAAATCCCGAAAAATAAAATTCCCGAATTAGAAAATTCCCGAATAATCAAATTTGCGAATAATAAATTTGCCGAAAAATAAAAATACTGAATTGGAAAATTCCCGAATAATAAAATTTCAGAATTATAAAATTCCTGAATTGGAATATTCCCGAATAATAAAATTTACGACAGTTTATAATATTACCGAATTGGAAAATTCCCGAATATTAAAATTCCCGACAGTTTATAATATTACCGAATTGGAATATTTTCGAATAATAAAATTCCCGACAGAAAATTGCCGATTTATAAAATATCTGAATGGGAAATTTCGCGAATTTTGACAATTAGAAGTTTTTATAAATATATTTCATTGATTACAAATACAACGATAAGATATTAGTTTCAAAAATTATTTTTAACATTTCAAATTTCCAAGCTTATTTTTTGAATTAAAAATAGCAATAATTTTAAATAAAATATTTCTAGATAACGCATGTTTTTTTTAATGTATATAAATTTATA
>NC_046666.1:46995073-47025261 GCF_010883055.1 Belonocnema kinseyi | reverse complement strand
GCCGTAATTTAGAATCATTACAATTGCGCTAATGTTCAGATATTAATTAGCAGAGATTTAAGAGATTCCCATTAAGCAGCTAATGTTTCATCCTCGCGGCCCTTGTTTCAACGAGCTCTTTGATTGTCAAGAGAATGTTACAAAACTTTTTGCATTGCAGAATAAGAAATTTTAGTAAGTGGTTCAACCTTAAACAAATAATTTGAATTTTAAACCAAATAATTGCATTTTGAACCAAAAAATATGAATTTTTAAACAATTGTTGAATTTATCTACCAAAAAAAAACAAGTTTTCAAATGATACTTTCATTTTTAACGAAATGATGAATTTTTTAAAGAAGAAATTGAATTTTTAATTAAATACTTAATTAAATCATTAAATACCCCAAAAAAATATGACAGTTGATTGTATATAAAAAATATAATAGTTAAATTTGCAACAAAAGTTTGAATTTTCAAGAAAAAAATTATATTTAAAAAAAAAGTTGAATTTTTACTTAAATTGTTGAATTCTCAACATGCAAGGATGAACTCGCAAACAAAAAAAATTTTTTGAAACGGTATATCATTTTTCTAGCAAAAATATTAATTTACAACAAAATAGTAAAATCTTTAATGAAACACCTCTAATTTTTAACAAAATAAATAATTTTTTAGTAGAAAAGTTGAATTTTTAACTAAACAGTTGATTTCTCAACACACAAACATTAATTCTTAAACAAAAAAACGATTTTTTTACAAAAGGATAAATTCTTGCAGAAAAATATAAGATTTGATATTTGAACGCAACAAATAAATAAACTTATTATAAAAAAGTTAAATTTTTAAAAAATGGTTGGATTTTGGAATAAATAGTTGAATTATCAAAATATAAAGATGAATTCACAAATGAAAAGAAAACGAATACTAAAAAAAATCTTTCTCAACAAAAAATTACGACTTTTTAAACAAAATACATGCTTTTTTGAAAGAAATAATTCAATTGTTAATTTAAAAAAAAATTATTTTTAAAGCTCAAATATGAATTTTCCACCAAAAAATAAAAATTTTGAACATCATAATTTAATATTAACACGCACTTTCCATATTATTTTTCCATCTTTTTTTATACTACTATTAATCAATATGTTTCCAAGCCAATTTAGAACTACTCAACATCTATTATTTATAGGAAAACTGCAGAGAAAAATAATAGAAACGTATGCCAATTTAAATTAATTCAATACCTTAAAATAAAAATGATAAAGATTCATAAAAAAATTACTAGATCTAATTCTCCATTGATTGGTGAAAATTGATTTAGTCTAAATTCTTCTTTCTAAAAAATTACAAAAAATTAATTTTTCCAAAGAACGCATCTCAGTTTTTTTTAATCAAATAAAGCTCCTTAATATTGTTTAGAAAAAATAATTTTAAAAAAGTGGGACGTTCGTTTTGGTTGACACTATCTTTTTTCTCCCTCTTTTTCATTTCCTATGCAATTGTCTCTGATAAGAGAGAAAGGAAATCTAATATTAATTTTTGATTTTCTTCATTATCTAATATCGACGCATGAAATTATTCATAAGCATGCTAATTAAATAATTTTCCTAATATTTTTTTTAGAGAAAGAATAAGAAAAGAGTGCGAGGTTCGTTTTCGCTGACACTTTTTTTTCCTCACTCTTCTTTCCTTTATTGTGTAATTGTCACTAATAAATCGGAAAGGAGATGGTTTGGAAATCTAATTTTAATTTGTGAATTTTTACTATGCTTTGATTTTGCTGCATAAAGTCATTCATAAGCATGCTCATTAAATAAATTTCTTAATTTTTTTAGAGAAAAATTAAGAAAAGAGTGCGAGGTTCATTTTGGTTGACACTTTTCTTTTCCTTCCTCTTTTTTCTTTGTTATGTAATTGTCGCTAATAAACTGAAAAGGAAATGATTTGAAAATCTAATTTTTATTTGTGAATTTTTACCTTGCTTTGATTTTGTTGTATAAAATTATTCATATAAGAATCCCAATTAAATAAATTTTCTTAATATTTTTTAGAGAAAGAATAAGAAAAGAGTGCGAGGTTCATTATGGTTGAGATATCCTTTTCCTCACTCTTTTTTTTAATTGTCTTTAATGAATCGAAAAGAAGATGGTATGGAAATCCAGTTTTGATTTGTGAAATTTTACTATGCTTCGATTTTATTGCATAAAATTATTAATTAGCATGCTAATTAAATTTTCTAAATATTTTTAAGCGCAAGAATAAGAAAAGAGTGCGATGTTCTTCTTAGTTGAAACTTTCCTTTTTTCCCCTCTTTTTCGTTTGATATGTAATTGTAGCTAATAAACTGAAAAGGAGATGGTTTAGAAATTTAATTTTGATATCTGAATTTTTACTATGCTTTGATTTTGTTGCATAAAATCATTCATATAAGAATTCTAATTAAATCAATTTTCTTAATATTTTTTAGAGAAGGAATAAGAAAAGAGTGTGAGGTTCATTTTGTTTGACTCTTTACTTTTTCTCTCTCTTTTTTCGGTTGCTACGTAATTTTCGTTAATCAACCGAAAAGGAAGTAATTTGGAAACCTAAATCTGATTTGTGAATTACTTTTCATGCTCTGATTTCGGCGTACAAATTATTTATAAGCATAATAATTAAATAAATTTCTTAACATTTTTTTGTACAAAGAATGAGGAAAGAGTGCGAGGTTCGTTATGGTTGACATTTCCTTCTCCTCACTCTTTTTTTTAAATTGTCTTTAATAAATCGAAAAGAAGATGGTTTGGAAATCCAATTTTGATTTGTGAATTTTTACTATGCTTCGATTTTATTGCATAAAATTAATATTTAGCATGCTAATTATATTTTCAAAATATTTTTAAGCGCAAGAATAAGAAAAGAGTGTGATGTTCGTTTTAGTTGAAACTTTCCTTTTTCTCCCTCTTTTTTGTGTGATATGTAATTGTCGCTAATAAACTGAAAAGGAGATGGTTTAGAAATTTAATTTTGATATCTGAATTTTTACTATGCTTTAATTTTGTTGCATAAAATCATTCATATAAGAATCCTAATTAAATCAAATTTCTTAATATTTTTTAGAGAAAGAATAAGAAAAGAGTACGAGGTTCATTTTGTTTGACTCTTTACTTTTTTTCTCTCTTTTCTCGGTTGCTATGTGATTTTCGTTAATCAACCAAAAAGGAAGTAATTTGGAAACCTAATTCTAATTTGTGAATTATTTTTCATGCTCTGGTTTCGGCGTACGAAATATTTATAAACATACTAATTAAATAAATTTCTTAACATTTTTTTTACAATGAATAAGAAAAGAGTGCGAAGTTCGTTTTGGTTGACACTTTCCTTTTCCTTATTAAAAAAACATCAGTTAGACCATAAACGAGATAAATCCATAAAATCCTTTGTTCACTCTCACATATCATCAATTTTGATGTTATTGCACTTTTGAATGGCGTGTGAATATCAGTTGCAGATTTTTCCTTTTTTAAGAGAAAGATAAAAGGGTCAATGTTTTGCAGCACGTGCGTGTAATGATTGGCGTGAACCAGCAACAAGTATGCCGATGAACCTGATATTTTTTATGTACACTGTTTAATGTGTGTGGTCCCGCTCGGCTTTGTCTTCATGTCGATCACGCTGCGCTCGATAATTACATGATTGACTTTCGATCCCCTAATAAAAAAAGCGATCAATATCGCTCTAAGTTTACCGCGTTCGCTTACCTCGTAAGATATCAATAAAAAAATTATTTCCATGTTTAAAATTTTTAATTGAAAATCAAACTGTGTAGACATGTTTTCCGACCGGCAATCGGAAATTCTGTGACTCGATTCCCGGTGGGGCGAAGTGAGAAAATTTTTTTTTAGACAAATTTAATTTAAATTTTTTAGAAATTTCGTTCTGTATTATGATATTGAGGCGCATACTTTTGTTTTTAATTACTTCAAGTTTCATTAATTTTCGTTTAAATTTTTTTTATTAATATACCATTAAGAAAAAAGTTATTTCAACGTTTAAAATTTGAAAATAAAGATAAAAATGTTCAGAAAATTTTATTCTGTATTATAATATTGAAAATTATACTTTTCTCTGAAATACCTTGAAGTTTCTTAAAAATTCATTTTACAATTTCAAAAATATCGATAATTAAATTATAATTCGATGCAAAAATCTAACAAATTTAATTTTCTGAGTGTTTTTCAAGAGTTATTTTTTATATCTGCTAAAAAATATCGCTGTAAGTTCGCCTCGTTCGCAGTTAATATTTTCCCCTTCCAATAATTTTCTAAGATATCAATATAAAAAATTATTTCCAAGTTAAAAATTTGAAATTAGGGAATAAAATATTTCAACACTTGTATTCTATAATATAATATCAATGCATATAATTTTCTCTACAATGCCTCTAAATATAATTAAAATTTGTTTTACGATTTGAGAAAAATTTCGATAATTAAAGAAAATGTGATGACAAAATTCAGCATCGTTTAACTCCCGTAATTAATTTTTTTTTTAAATTCAGTTCAACTTAATTTGAAGTAAATTTCTACCTAAAAAATGTCTGATTTTTTCAGCAGCTGATATTCTTCCCTTTTGATCTTTTCCTAAGATATCAAATTGAAAAATTGTTTTCACGTTTAAAATTTGAATCTATGTATTGAAATGTGCAAAAAATTTTTTTCTGAATTGTGATATCAAAGCGTATAATTTTGTGTACCATATCTCCAAGTTTTTATATTTTTATTTTATTTTTTTATTTTCTAATTTGTATTAAATGATTTTTTATATAAACTGAAAAACTTCTGCTTACGTGATAATAAATACTTTTGTAATCTATATATATTTTTTAGTTACAAAAAAATTCGTTGAGCGTTTTCAGAATTCAAAATATTAAATGAATAATAAATAATATTAAATAAATAAATGAATTCAAAATTTTAATTTCCAGATATAAAAGAACTTTAAGTGATAGAAGACCAGTCAGTGATTGAACAACAATGATAAGCAAATTAATTAAAAATAAAAAACAAATATCGAATAACTATGTCTCCGATTTATTTATTCATGTTTTAAAAATAATGTAAATATAATTTTCCGGAAATTCTTGTGAAAATTCAAGAAGATTTTTCAAAACTTCAGATTAGTCAAATCAATTTTTCAACAAAAACGTTAATCTTCCAATAAATAGTTACATTTTCAAATAGAAAAAATCAATTTTATACGAAAAATGTACTAGTTGGTATTTGAATTAAAAAGTATTTTAATTTTATATAAAAAAGTGTATAATTCACCAAAAAAATTACACTTGAATCCTCAACCAAAAAGATTTAATATTATCAAAAAGAAATTTTTTTTTTATTTTTCGAAAATTTAAAATAATTGATCCAATATCGGGAATTTTCAAAAATTTTAAACCTTAAAATAAATTAAAAACTGACTCATTTTAAAATTCCCAAAGAAACTTTGAAAAATATTTTCCGATTTATCAGTTTAATTAGTAGAGAAAAAAGGACTTTTTTAGATATCTACTTAAAATTGGTAAAAATCTCTTCAGCTTCAACAAATTATGATCAGCATTCGTTGAGCTAAAACTTTTTACTTTTCAAAAATCGATAATGTAGTATTAAATTTTAAATAAGTGTATGAAAAGTAACTTTACCATAAAAAAAGACAAATATCACAAACTTATCAGCATTTTCAAAAATTGTATCTTTTATATTTTTAAGAGAATTTGATATTCTTTTTTGAAGATAAAAGATTAAGGAGTTAAAACAAAGTTATAAAGCCAACTTTGACTACTTAGATTCCTTGTTATATTTCTTAAACGAAAAACATTTAATTTTGTATTTTATTTTGTTTAATTATTGAATATATTTATATAATAATATACATGATATTTCCAATTAAAAAATGTTTCAATTTGAAATAAGAAACAGATCAACTGATCCCAAGGAAAAGACCATTTTTCAATAAAATACCTGAATCCTCAAGAACAACAAAATTATTTTTATCAGTTGCTTTTTTTACAACAAAAAATGACACTTTTTTTAAAGAGAAGAAAAAATAGTTGCATTTGTAACCTATAAAGGTGAATTTTCAAACAAGGAATAATTTTAGAAGTCAGTTGAATGTTCAACAAAAAAATATTTGAAATTAATATAAAAATCAGTTGAATTTAACCAAAAAAGACAAATTTTCAAAGAAATTTTAAAATACAATAATAGGGACTTTCAACCAGAAAATTAATTTTTAACCAAGAATTATCAATTTTTAACCAAATAGTTGACTATTCATAAAAATATCCTATTCGAGCACAAAAGATGACTTTTCTGAAAAAAAAAGAATTTTGAATTTAAAAGGGATGAATTCTCAACAAAAAACATTAGATTTATATTTCCACAAAAAATTTTCAATTTCAAAATAAAAAGCAGTTTAATTAAACTAAAGAAAAAAAGAAAGTTTTCAACAAAATTGTCGAATCTTTAGTTAAAAGTCGATCTTTTTTAGAAAATCCATGATTTTAAAATCGAAAAAAATGAATTGGCTACATAAAAGTTCATTTTTAACCAAGAATTGAGAATTTTCATTCAAATAATTAAACTTTTGAACAAACAAAAAAACAACAGTTTCCCACAATATAGTTGAATTTTTAATCAAATATTTGAATTTTTAACTAAATAGTTTAATTGTTAACCTAACAAGATGAATATTCAAACAAGAAATAAGTTTAGCAGTCAGTTGAATTTGAAACCAAAAAAGATTTTTATTTTGAATCAAAAACAGTTGAATTTAAACAAAAAAGACAAATTTTAAAACTAATTTAAAAATACAAAAAGAGGATTTTTAAACAAGAAAGTTCGATCAAGAAAGATTTTCTGTACAAAAAAAAGAGTTTTGAATTTAAAAGGGATTAATCCTGAACGAAAATTAGAATAGTTATATTTCCACATAAAAGGTGTAACTTTCAAAATAAAATGCATTTGAATGAGAGCAAGGTTCATTAAAATGATTATAAAAATTTGTGAATAATAGTTAACATTTTATAACATTTAAATTTCATTAAAAAATTATGTTATGACAACGGATTATTTATTATTTATTTATATAATGGTCAATTTATTTAAAAAGTCTGATTTTTTTAGAAAAAACGCAATTTTTAATCCAAAAAGATGATTTTGCTACATAAAAGTTCATTTTTAACCAAGAATGAAGAATTTTCATCGAAACAATCAAACTTAAAAAAAATCTAATTTCCCACAATATAGTTGAATTTTTAATCAAATATTTGAATTTTTAACTAAATAGTTTAATTGTTAACCTAAAAAGATAAATTCTCAAATGAGAAATAAATTTAGAAGTAATTTGAATTTTAAACTAAGGAATATTTTAATTTTAAATAGAAAGCAGTTGAATTCAACCAGAAAACACAAATTTTCAAAATAATTTAAATTACCAAAAGAGGATTTTTTAACAAGAAAGATAATTTTTAACCACAAATGATGAATTTTAAACCAAATAGTTGACTATTCATCAACAAATTTCTTTTCGACCAAGAAAGATCACGAAAACGAAAAAGATGTAAATTTCAAATAAAAAACAGTTGAATTAAACTAAAAAAACGAAATTTTTCAACAAAATGGTTGAATCATACAGTTAAAAAACCGATTTTTTCAGAAAACTAGCGATTTTGAAATCGAAAGAGAAGAATATGCTGCATAAAAGTTAATTTTTAACCAAGAACGAAGAATTTTCATGCAAATAATTGAACTTTAAAAAAAACTAATTTTCCACAATATATTTGAATCTTTTATTAAATATTTGAATGTTTAACTATTTAGTTTAATTATTAACCTAACAAGATGGATTTTCAAACAAGAAATAAATTTAGAAGTCAATTTACTTTTTAGATTGAAAAAGATTTTTATTTTAAATAAAAACAGTTGAATTCAACCAAAAAAGACGAATTTTCAAAAACATTTTAAGTTACGAAAAGAGGATTTTTTAACAAGAAAGTTAATTTTTAACCAATAGTTGACTTTCTACAAAAAAATTCTTTTGGACCAAGAAAAATGAAAGAAGCAAAACAATTTTTTTAAAAATAAAAAACAGTTGAATTAATCTAATAAAAAATGAAAGTTTCCAGGAAAATAGTCAAATCATACAGTTAAAAAGTCGATTTTTTAAAAAAACTTGCGATTTTGAAATCGAAAAAGATGATTTTAAGACAAAAAAGTTAATTTTTCACCAAGGATGAAGAGTTTTCAAACAAATAATTAAAATTTTTAACAAACAAAAAAAGAACAATTTCCCACAATGTAGTTGAATTTTTAATTAAATATTTAAAATTTCAACAAAATAGTTCAAGTGTTTACCTAACAAGATACATTTTCAAACAAGAAATAAATTTAGAAGTTGCTTCAATTTGAAACAATTTTTTTTTATTCTGAATCAAAAACAGTTGAATTCCAACAAAAAAGAAAAATTTTCTAACAAATTTTAAATTACAAAAAGAGGATTTTTTAACAAGAAAGTTCGACCAAGAAAGATGACTTTTCTGCACAAAAAAAGAATGTTGAATTTAAAAGGGATGAATCCTCAACAAAATATAAAATAGTTAGATTTTCACAAAATGTATGTAAATTTCAAAATAAAATGCAGTTGAATGAAAACATAGTTCATTAAAATGATTATAAAAATTTGTGAATGATAGTTAAAATTGTATATCATTTAAATTGCATTTGAAATTTATTTTACAAAAATTTATTATTATTTATATATATATAATGGTCGAATATTTAGTTAAAAAGTCGAATTTTTTTAGAAAAATCGCAATTTTGAAATCTAAACAGTTGATTTATTGCTACATAAAAATTAATTTTTAACCAAGAATGAAGAATTTTCATCCGAATAATTAAACTTTTAAACAAACAAACAAAAATAATTTCCCACAATATATTTGAATTTTTAACCAAATAGTTTAATTGTCAACCTAAAAAAATTTCAAACAAGAAATAAATTTAGATATAAGTTGAATTTTAAACCAAAAAAGATTTGTATTTTAATGAAAAACAGTTGAGTTAAAATAAAAAAAAGTTTTCAACAATATGGCTGAAGCATAAAGTTAAAGAGCCGATTTTTTTAGAAAATTCGCGATTTTAAAATCGAAAAAGATGAGTTTGCTACATAAAAGTTCATTTTTAACCAAGAACGAAGAATTTTCATGCAAATAATTGAACTTTAAAAAAAACTAATTTTCCACAATATATTTGAATTTTTAATCAAATATTTAAATTATTAATTAAATTGTTTAATAGTCATCCTGACAAGATAAATTTTCAAACAAGGAATAAATTTAAAAGTCAGGTCAATTTTAAACCAAACAAAATTTTTAATTGAAATAAGGAACAGTTGAATTGAACCAAAAAAGACCAATTTTAGAACAAATTTTAAATTAAGAAAAGATTTAAATTTCAACAATAAAGTTAATTTTTAATCAAGAATGATTAATTTCCAACCAAATAGTGGACTTTTCATGGAAAAATTTCTTCTCAGCCAAGAAAAATGACAAGAACAAAAAAGATGTAGATTTCAAATAAAAAACAGTTGAATTAAACTAAAAAAAAACGAAAGTTTCCAACAAAATGGTCGAATCATACAGTTGAAAAGTCGATTTTTTTTTAGAAAACTTTCGATTTTGATATCGAAAAACATTAATTTAATACAAAAATATTAATTTTTCACCAAGAATGAAGAATTTTCAACTAAATACGTAGTTCAACTTATAAGTAAAAAAACGAATTTTCCCAAAAATTGTGAAATTTTCAACCGAAAATTTGAATTTTCAACCATAAAAATGAATACATTTCAAAGTCAGTCGAATCTTCAAACATAAAAGTAGAGTGTTAAAAATGGCAGATTTACTGCTTACATAGAGAGATATTTTATCATAAAATTTTTTTTTGGGATAATGAAAATTATAAAAAAAAAATGTAAAATATTTTATAGAAAAACACGCTCCCGGGACATCCAGATAGAATTGGTAAACTTCTATCGTCTTATACATATTTTGATGATTTATTGCCTCTCGTATGTGACGCAATACCCTCTTCCCGAGCCATAAGTGCACGTTTAAGCGATAAATCTTGTCGACAGTGAGAAGAGTCTTGCAACATCGCTGTGTACAAGTCGCGATCGGGCTTTTCCACTTAACGTCGATATCTTCTAAACATGTAGGCGAGTCGCCCAAACTCAAGCAGATTTTATTTTTCCAGCACGAATCTATTCTAATTTTCCTGATTTATTTCGATGTCGAAATTGTTTTCTTCATGATTCGTCTTCACTTTGGGTGTGTGACATATTTTGAAGAAAGTTACGGAAAAGAGATGGATGGCAAAAAAATAATAAACTTTGGTATCAGGAAGATGATCTAGTTCTTCGAAATCCAGTAACCTCTATTCAAAAATAGAAGTCATCGCATTTTTTTCAATAATGCTGGCCGACGAGTGTTATTTTCACACGTGATCATGTTAAAAAAAATAAAAAAAATTTAATGCATTTTTCTTGCACAGATGTAGAAAACAATTCATTATAATTAAGTTAATTTTTTGTGCATTGAAAGTATTAAATACGACCCATGTAGTACGACGGCTCCCATCCGAGTTTAATGCCAAGATCAGGCTGCTTAACTTCGGTGATCGAACGAGAAGTTTTTAATGATTCCATCTGTCTATACAGACAAATTTAAACTCGAATATTTTGAAATTAAACAATTCTAAATTTAACTTTTTTCCAATTGCATAAAGCCCGAAAAGAACATCTTCAATTAAAATATTACGAAGAATCAACTTCACATTTCTTACACTTTTCAATTTTCATAAAGTCATTCAAATTTAAAGAACATCTATTTAAATCACACAAAAATTGATTATTGTAATAAAATTTGAATTAAAAAAAAAATTTTAATTAATGACAACTTAAAATTCCCAAATAATAAAATTCCGGACTGTTAAATTATCCAAACAAGGAAATTCCCAGAAATATAAAATTTATAAATCGAAGCAATTGAAAACTTTTTAAATAATGAAACACAAAATAATTAATAAAATAATTTTATTTGATATTTGTATTTTGTATTTTCTTAATTATTTATTTTTAAAATAATTTTTTTAATTGTTTCATTTCGGGATGCTTAAAATTCACAAATTATCCTGTGTCGGGAATTTTATAGTGTCAGTGATTTTATAATGTTAGCGCTTTCATTTCAGTAATAAACTGTTATCGAAAATTTAAAAATTCGGTATTATTATAAATTTTCAGAACTTATTCTTTGGCAATTTAAAATTATCGGAAACTATATGATTTCGGAAATTTTATATTTTTTTATTATTTTATTTATTTATTTTACATTATTTTAACATTAATTAATTAATAAGTTTGAAAAATCATTTTTATTTGAGAATTTAAATTATTTTCCCTTTTATTAAACAATTCTACTTTCGGAATTTATCTCATTTGATCAAAAATTCTACTATTTGCTTCAAAATATAATCACTTTGTTGAAAATGTATCTTAAAATACTTGGTTGATAATTCAATTTTCTTTAGGATCCATAATTACAGTTAAAAATTCATTTTTTTAATTGAAAATGTGATTACTTTGTTGAAAAATACGTTTTTTGACTAAAAATTAATTTTTTTAGCAAAAAATGTACCTATTATATTTTAGGTCGAAGTAAATAAGTATATAAATACAGAAATAAATTAAAAATATTTTCTAGGTTAAAATGTATGTTTTTTGTAGAAAAAAATTTTTTCTTGCCAGAAACTTAATGTTCTTAATTGAAAATTCATCCCTTTTGGTTAATAATTCAACTGTTTGATTGAAGGTATTACATAAATTGATTTATTTTTTTATTGAGAATTAATTTTTTTGTTTATAAATCAACTACTTTGTTTAAAGTTGAAACATTTTAAAAAATGCATTTGTTTGTTGATTCATAATTTTTGTTTGTTCATAATTCACATGTTTGGGTTGAAAATTGAACTGCTTGAAGAATAATTGTCTTTTTGGTTTCAAAATTGAACAATCCGATAGAAAACTGAACTATATGATGAATTTACCTTTTTGTTGAAAATGGAAATTTTTTGTATTGAAAACAAATCTTTTTGGTTAAAATTTAAACGCTTTTTAAGAAAATTGATCAAATTAGGTAGAAAATTGACTTTTTTTCTTGTTAAAAAGTCATATTTTTCACAAAAATTCAACTGTTTTGTAGATATTTCGTTATTTTGTCTTCAAAATTCTACTACCCTTATTTAAAAAAAACATCTTATGGTAATTTTAAAAAGATTGATCATTTTGGTTGAAAATTTATCTCTTTGGTTGAAAATGTATCTATTTTTTTATTTCAAAATTAGTCTTTTCAGCTAAAAATGTAAATGTCCATTTTTCTTGAGAATTCAACTGTTTAATTGAAAATTCATTTATTTTTCTGAAAATTTGACTTTTTTCGTAAAAATCTTCTTAGTTGAAAATTTATCCTTTTTGATAAAAGTGTATTTTGTTAGTTGTAAAATAATCTCTTTTAGTGAAGCTTTCATAAATTTTATAAAAAAATTCAACTTTTTTGATTGAATTCAACTGATTTTTTATTAATTAAACTATTTTTAGAAAGAAACGTATTGTATGATAATTGTACTATTTCATTAAACATGCATTGTTTTGTTGAAAAATAAACTATTTGTTTAAAGTTGAACTTCTTTGTTAAAAATTAATTTTCTATTAGATTTACTTCATTGGTTAAAAATTATGTTCTTTAGTTGAAAATTTAACTGTTTAGTATAAAATTTATGTTTTTTAATTAAAAAATCATCTTTCTTAGTTTAAAATGACCTTTTTGTTAAAATGGAACCTCTAGTTTGAAAATTCAACTGTCATCGAAAATTTTCGTAGAAAATGTTTCTTGTTGTTGTTGGAAATTCAAATATTTGGGTTTAAAATTTATCACTTTTGGTAGAAAATTTATTCGATTGAAAAAGCAATATATTTTAACTTGAGTTTTTAAGTACGTAGTGTTTTTTTATTGAATTTAATATGGTATTTACAGAAATTTTATCTGAATTAAATTAAAAAATTTAATCTAAAGATTGAGAGAATTTTGATAGGATTTCCAAGAATTAGCATTTCACATTTTTTTAAGTTTAAGAATTTCGTTTTTATAATTAATTGCAAAAGAGTTATAAATTCTTGATGACGATAGTATCCGCACAAATCTTACCGAATGGTCATTTTTCTACCGTGAAGTTTAAAAACTGGTAACCTCCATAACTGTTTAAATTTAAATTTAATGCCTGTAAAAAATAAAAAATTTCTTTAAAAAAAACATTAACGATTGTACATTTGAAAAAATTAAAATTAAAAATTAGGAAACTTCGAAAAAAATATTCCCGTATTTATAAAGTGTTTAAAATTTAAAAAACTTTCGTTACATGGTTTCATAAATACAACTTTTCGAGAATTGGTATACAAAATTATAATTTTGAATTGTAATTATAGAAATTTTTAGATGATAAAAAATATTAAGAGGTATTATATCATCCAGGAACAATTGACATTCAAAATGATTAAACAGATTTGATTATTTATTAATTTAATTTGAAAATTAATAATTTTCAAATTGAACATCAAACTTTTTACAATCTAAAGTACCAAAGTAATAACTTTAAAATGAAGTATAAATTATTCTTGATGTTAAAACTGGCGTATTTTATAATAAACTATCAAATTGAGGGTTTGACCATGTGAATTAATGAATTTGAAAATGATTATAAATAATTCTTAGCAATTATTCAAATATTAATATTTTTCTCCTTTTTTCTGCGGAAAAGAAAAAAGTGAAGTATACTGCAAATGTATAATGAGTTATGACCATTTGTGTTTTAAAAAATAATTGAATTCGGAAACATTCTTTTTGCATTTTTAAATTTTCTTACCAAAAAATATTTATCAGAAAAAAAACTTAAAATTGAAAAAAGTTCAGCCATGTTATTCTCTATGAGCCGATTTTACACCTCATCATAGCCGACTTTACTCCATACCCTAATCAATTTTAATTCGTAATCTACCCAACATTACCCCGAACTTTACCCCCCGAACTTTACCCCGAAACCTAGCCGACTTGATGCCTTACCCTAGCCGACTTGACCCCGAATCCTATAGATGACTTCACCTAAGTATTATCCGTATTAACCAAGATTTTTAAAAAATTAATTTAATTAACTGAAAATTAAACTATTCCAGTTAAGGAATCATCAATTTAGTCAAAAATTAATCTGTTTGGTTGAAAATCCAACTATTCCCAGTTGAAAGTTAATTAGTTTTGGGTAAGAATTTACCTTTCTTGGTTACAAAAATTTGTTCTTTGTTGATACTTTAATCATTTCGTTCAAAAATTCAACAATTTTGTTAAAAAGTTATCCTTTTTTGGTAAATGTTTAACAGCCTTGTAAAAAATGTATCTTTTCAGGTTTGAAATGCAAATATTTGTTAAAATATTCGCCTTTGGTTGGAAATTTATCTTTTTAATTGAAAGGTTAAAAATTCATGGTTAAATTTTTTTTTTATGGTTGAAAATTCAACTGCTTAGTTTGAAATATGAATTCCTTTGTTAAAAGTTTTTTTTTTTTGGTTGACAATTTATAATTTTAACTAAAAATTTATCTCTGTAGTTGAACATTTAATTATTTTGTTGAAAATTCGTGTTTGTTTGTTAAAAATTAAGATTTCTAACTATTAATTTAACTATAAGATTGATGTTTTTATTACTTGAAAAATGAACTGTTTTTTTTAATTCACGTGTTTTGTTAAAATGTTGTGTTTTTTGATAGAAAAATTATATTTTATGTTGAAAATTCATCTTTTTAGCAGAAAATTTAATTTCATTTCTTGAGTACAAAATTGTATTTAATGAGTTACACATCCTTTTTTGCTTGAAAAATATTTTTTTGTAGAGAATTTAACTATTTGTTAAAAAATTGATCTTCTTTCCAGAGTTACAGAGATTTTTAGATCAATATGGAAAAATTGGAATTTTTAAGAAGGTAGTTAAATTTTGAACCCAGAACGTTTCCATAAAAAATTGTATATAAAAAAAGATGATTTTTTTAACAAACTGCTCGAGTTTCACAAAAATATTTAAATTTTCAACAACCTGTTTCAATTTTTAACAAAATGATCAAATTTTTAATTTACGTGGATGAAGTCTCAACCAAATAGTTAAAATTTAAAAAAATGAATTATCAATTAAAAAGTAGCATTTTAAATAAAAAAGTTGAATTTTTAAACAAAGTGGATGAATTTTCAAACAAACAATTAAATTTTCAACAAAAAAATTTTCTACAGAACCAAAAATGAAGTATTTTCGTTTTCTTAAAAAAAATTAATTTTCAAACAAAAAGGCGAATTTAAGGAAAATAATTCGATCTTAAAACAAATAGTAAAATTTTAAACGTGAATAGATGAAGTATAAATCAAGGATATAAGAGTGGACTTTTTAATCGAAAAGAATTAACTTTCAAACGAAAAATAGTTGGATTTTCTTATTGAGTTTTGTTTTACTTGTAAAATAAAATCAATCAGTTTTATTTTCCATCCATTTAAAAAACTTGTTATTAATATTTATATTTTCATTGTTTGATATCACATTCTGCGTTAAATACTTCTCCCTACAACAAAATTCGTCACAATCCCCCCCCCCCCTATTCTAAAGTTTTACGCATTTTTGAAACTGCCCTTAAAATCGAGATGAAATAGGAGTAATACTTTATCGATGGATAGGAATTGTTATCAATATGATTTTCTAACTTGACTTTGCTGAAAAAACTAATGTCGGTGTCGGATAGGTATACGGCTGGCCAAGACTTTCGTCAATTCTAAGTTGGATTTGACGCCAGGCAAGTCGATTTATCAGAATAATGTGCACTCCATTACCTTCGTGTCCCCGCCTTCAATCCGAAGTCTTGATTTCACGCGAATCCCAGCTAAAACCTTCGACTTTCCTTTCCAACTTCATCAATTTTAATCCTAACGATGCTTGCCAATTCAGTGAATATAAAAGTAAAATTACGTTTATTCAAGGAAACGGGTTAAAAAAAAATAAGACTAATGTAATTCTAGGACTTTATGAAATAAGACTTCTTAAAAAAAAAATCATGCTAAGGCACTTGTGAGATGGATGCAGCAGGCTGTCATCCTTGGGTCGCTCCGTGGTCGCAAGACACACAAGGATTTCTTCGAAATTTCGATGAATGGATTAGTCGTTCTGCATTTTCTCCTCTTCTTCTGTTTTGATTTTATCTTTACTTTCCTTGACTAATAGTTTAACTTTCCTCTTTTTTGTCCGTAATCATTTTCAAGTCGATTTCTTTCCTCATCTCTAAGATCTGTGATTTACAACTTTCTTTTATGCGCTTCCTTCTTTTCTTGGGTGGTTGTTTGTATTTCATCATTCCGCAATGCATCAACAGACATTCTTCCTACAACCGCAATACCACACACTTCAGTCGCACTCCTAACAAGGACAGTATCTATCATAGTCAATGTGCTCTCTATATTATTATTTATTATTATCGCCTTCATAGAGAAAAATATATTTCAAAGTGTTTCAAACCAGTTTCTGGACAAACTAATCATTGTTTGACAGTATCCCAATAGACCTTGCTATGGCTTCCATAGAAGAACAATTAATGCTAAATAGGAATTACATAAAATAACAAAAATGAATTCTTAGTTGCAACTAGAATAGTTTTTATTAATACATTTTTTTCAATAATAAATTTTACAAACAAATTTCAGATTGTCCTATGGACTCTTCCTTAATTCCATTGTTCCTTCTGATAAAATTGCTGAATTCCTTAATACCTTCAATAGTAAGAAAGATTCTATTAAATTTACTCTTGAAAAAGAAATCAGTTATCAATTAGTTATCTTAAATTATCCATGATTAAACTTTCTTTTGAGCTCTTTTATCTTTTCTTGTGCGGCTGCTTGAAATCCATCACTCCATCATGCATCACCAGACATTCTTCCTACAACTGCAGTACCACACACTTCAGTATCACTCCTAACAATGGTACCCTGGATCATAGTCGATGCGCCCTCTATATCTTTATTGTTTATTAACGTCTGCATTCAGAAAACTATATTTCATATTTTTTTAAACCTGTTTCTGCGGAGTAATGCGTTTGTTAAAGAAAGTTGGGACCTACAACGAAAAAATAATAAAGTTCCAAATAGACATTCTCATGTTTCGCTTGATGTAGTTTCATTGTTTGATAGTATCGCAATAGACCTTTATATGACTTGTATAGAAGAAATTTAATTCGAAATAGGAATATAATTAAAATAACACAAAATGAATTCTTAATTGCAACTAAAACTTTTTTTATGGATACAATTTTCTTCTTCAATAATAAATGTTACAAGAAAATTTTAGATTTCCCTATGGGCTGTCCCCTTATGTTATTGTTGATTCTGATAAAATTGAAGGAGTCTTAAACAACTTTGATAATACTGAAGATTCTTTTTAATTTACTCTTGAAAAAAGCAACAATTCAATTCAGACTCTTGAATTATTCGTTATAAAATATTCTTTTATGCGCTTCTTGCTTTCCTTGGGCGGCTGCTTATATTTTATAATTCCACCATGCATCACCAGACATTCCTCCTACAACTGCAGTACCACACACTTCAGTCGCACTCTTAACAATGATTTCTCGGATCGTAGTCGATGCGTCCTCTATATCTTCATTGTAAATTAGCGTCTTTATTCCGAAAAATATATTTCGAATAGTTTAAATCAGTTTCTGGACAAACTAATGCGTTTCTTGATTTATTAATTATAAAAACACCTAAAAATAGAAAACTAAAATCAACCTAAAACAACTTTATTGAAAAATTATTATCCGATTCAATTGAGAAATAATATTATCAAAGATTGATTTCATAAAATATTCGAAACTACAAAAGTTGTTTAAAAAACATTGATTTTAATTTATAAACAAAACTGACCTAGGTATCTCTTTTTTTTACCTAATGCCTTATATTTAAGGAATATTTGATTAAATAAACCAACATCCATAAAGAAGAAGTAGAAAATTTAATAACTTCATATTCTTATGCTGTTGCCAGCACTGGGATTCGAACCCTCGAGGACAGGGGTATTGGGTATTCATACTTAAATGGATTGCAAGCACGTTACCACACAATCTACAATAGCTCTCTTTGATATTGATACATGTCCCTTTAATATTCGTATAAAGTATAATTATTTATTTTTATAATAATTAATTTTAATTTTATCAATATAATTAAATATTTCTTGAAATAATGTTCAGAATATTAAAATAAAATATATGTAAAACAATCCAGTTAAATAATACTTTATGACTGATACAAACAAAATTTTTAACACATAGAACCCCTGAATTTATAGCACATCTCCTAATTTATTTAAAATATTTCAAGGATCTTATGATTTTTGTTATAATAATCACCTGATGTTCTGAGGTTATTATTTTTAATAATTTCGAAATGTAATCGAAACAATAATTCCGGTAAAAACGTTTAAAATTAAGCAATTAAAAATATTAATTTTTTGAAAATTTTTAAAACAAAATCTCTGAAAATTGAACAAATTTAAGACTAAGTTTGAAAAAAATTAAATAATTTTATCATAAAGTAGTTACATTGTATTATTTTTAATTTAAAACGCCTAAAATTTAACAATTTTCTTTGGAATTAAAGAATCTGGAAATTAAATTATTTCAGAATTCAATTTTGAAAACAGGACAATTTCAAAACTTTTAAAATTAAATATTTTCAGATATAAATTTCTAAAATTGTTCAATTTAAAGTTAAGGGATTCAAATTGTATCATTTATAATTGAAAGCGTTAAAAATTGAATAATCGTAATTTTAAAACATTTAAAATTAAATAATTTTCAATGGGTGGAGATTGAAATTCAACCATGTGAAATTAAAAATTAAATTGAAGGTTTTCAGGTCAAATTTTCTGAAATTCTAAAGTTTTAAGTTGTTATAACATTAAAAACATTATAATTCAAGATCAAAACTTATTATTCAAATTTTTCTAAAATAATAATTTGTTTTACATTCATACCCTTCACGATTTTAATTATTTTAAGCGAGTACAAAATTTTTAAGAATTTAAAAAATGTTAATTATACTTTTATATATTTAACCATTTTAATTTAAATTGCAAAATTAAAACTTATCAAAGGGAACAATTTAAAAATTAGCGTTCTGCATGAAAATTTATTACTGTAAAATTGTAACCATTAAAAATTAAAGAAATGATTTTGAGATATTACACTACAAATTTAAAAAACAGAATCACAAACAATATCGAAAATACAATGTTTGAAATTGTACAATTTAAGGCTTATCAATTCGAATTTTTTTAAAATGAATACGAAATCCGTAATATTTTGAAATATTTTCGAATGAAAAATAATTGAATTTTCAATGCCTTTTATAAATTATTCTCAATTTTAATAATTGAATTAACAAAACAAATATGTGTTCAAGTTTTACTTGCTTAGAAATTTGCTAAGGTGTAATTAAATTAAAAATTTTTTATTACAAAACAGTTTAGAATAAATCGAAAATTATTAATTTAAAAACTGAATATCAAGACTTTCAATATAATTTTGTATGGTTTACTATTGTTTCATAACATTTTTAATAATTGGATTTGAAACTACAAAATGGTGAAATTTACTTATTCTGCAAATTAAAAAAATTATAGGCTGTCTATTTAGAAACTTTTCAAATTAATGAATCCAAACTTAAAACGCTAAAAACTAAACAATAAAATTACAAACTTCGTTTAAAAATGGAAAAATTCTCAAGTTATGATCTTAAACTAAGTCTTTGAAAATTATTAATTTTTAAATTGTGTTTTGCGATTTTCAAAATACAATAATATAAATTTAAAGAGGAAACTCATCATCTTAAAAATATAAGATAAAGCATTTCCATTATCGAAAATTATGACATTTTTAAAACGAAATATGTGAGAAATAAAATGTTCTCATTTTCAATAAAAAATAATGGTTTTAGAGAAAAAGTGTATAACAAATATAATTAACTTAAGATTTCAAAAAATTGTAGTGAAAACCTCTTTCATTATCTGTTTCAAGACTCACACTTTTCTGAACAATTATCTTCAAAACAATAAGTAACCTTTTTCTAATAATCAATATGATCATTAACATTAAAAAAATTTAATTTAATTTTAATTTCATGCATTTTTTCATATCACGGAACTGAAAATTTTGAATAAAATACTCCAGTTAAACTTGCATTCAACTTGGAAATATCAATTGAGCTCAAAAAATCATTTTATCCAAAAAGTTCTTTGGCAGACCTTTATATCACAGCTACAAATACCCCAACAAATTGTGATCAAAATGTTTTCACGGTCATGCGATCTCATCAATAATAATGACCCTGGATTAAACACATTAATAAGCATGAACATTGAAATTAGTAACAGACATAAATAAACCTAGAATTTCTGACATTTACATTTGTCAACCTCGTAAAAGACTTTAAAAATTATCTCTCAAACCCTTTCCTCTGAAATCTCGTCACAGACGAATGATCCGAACGCGATATCTACAAAGTGAAGCAATTCATCTTCGATACACTTGCCAGTTGGAAAAAATATTATTTTTGAAACGAGGCCGACTAGACCAGAGACTAGTGAATTTATAAATTTATATACGAGTGTTAGGAGAAACCATCGACATCTCTTCTATAAATAAGACGACGGAGATGAGACACGGTGCATTGCATCCCGACCAGACGGAACAAACTGTTTGAACGAATGGGAGTGTTGCCACTGGCTGGCTCCCGTATATTTGTCCCGGGCAGTCCGAAAACTGGATCAAATTAATCCGCTCCTAATGAGCGCTTCTGATCACGGTTAGAATGTACCCGACTACCAGATACTGGCGAACCTTCATTTATACCTCACCTGGGTGCGATGGTTTTTTGGCCAGCCTTAATATTTAACGCGTCTCGGGACACTCCATCAACTTCGATAGATGACTTCAATAGCACTCTTAAAATGAACCAGTGGAGTCAAACTAGTTGAAACAATCAGAAGTGTGTTACTAACAATCAGTAAGATTTCACTGGTTCAGTCTGTGAAATTCCGCCACTGCAGGTTTAATCAGTAACGTTCACTAGTAAATCAGTATCAGCACTTATCTAGCTTTGATAGCTGCTCTCTTAACATGAACCAGTGAAATCAAACTGGTAGAAACAGAAAGTAGATTCTCACTAACATTCAGTTACATTTCACTGTTTTACTCTGAAATTCCATCACTGCATGTTTAATCAGTAAAGATAATTGGTAATTCAGTACAAGTATTCATCCAAATTTGATAGCTGCTCTCTTGGCATAAGCCAGTGAAATCGAACTGGTTGAAACAGTCAGAAGTGTGGCACTAACCATCAGTAAGATTTCACTGGTTTACTTAGTGGGATTCCAATACTGCAGGTTTAATCAGTAATTTTCAAAAAATTTTAATCAGTAATTTACAGTTTCATTTCATTTTTCAATCTTCAGGAAATGTTTATCATTCAGGTTATTATTTTTAAAGCTTTAAATTGAAGAACCAATCAATGAATTTTATTATTTTCAAAATTGAAGAATTATATTCTTTTATAAAACAAACACGTCTTAAATTGGAAGTTAAATTATTTTTGTTTAATTGTTTGTTTAACTAGTTAATCAGTACAAGTAATTATCTAGATTTAATAGCTTCACTTTTATCATGAATTAGTGAAATCGAACTGGTTTAAACAGTCAGTAGTGTGTCACTAACAATCAGTTAGATTTCACTATTTCACTCTTTGGAATTCCGGTACTGCAGGTTTAATCAGTAATTTTCACAATTTTTTAATCAGTACAGTTTCATTTCATTTTCCAATCTTCAGGAAATGTTTATCATTCAGGTTATTATTTTCAAAGCTTTAAATTGAAGAACCAATCAATGAATTTTATTATTTTCAAAATTGAAGAATTATATTTTTTTATAAAACAAACACATCTTAAATTGAAAGTTAAATTATTTTTGTTTAATTGCTTGTTTAACTAGTTAATCAGTACAAGTATTTATCTAGATTTAATAGCTCCACTTTTATCATGAATTAGTGAAATCGAACTGGTTTAAACAGTCAGTAGTGTGTCACTAACAATCAG
The DNA here is from genome assembly GCF_010883055.1 of Belonocnema kinseyi. Taxonomy (NCBI): domain Eukaryota; kingdom Metazoa; phylum Arthropoda; class Insecta; order Hymenoptera; family Cynipidae; genus Belonocnema; species Belonocnema kinseyi. The sequence goes on along the minus strand of NC_046666.1, from coordinate 47,002,970 downwards.
TGAGATTTCACTTGTTGACTCTTTGGAATTCCGGTACTGCAGGTTTAATCAGTAATTTTCACAATTTTTTAATCAGTACAGTTTCATTTCATTTTCCAATCTTCAGGAAATGTTTATCATTCAGGTTATTATTTTCAAAGCTTTAAATTGAAGAACCAACCAATGAATTTTATTATTTTCAAAATTGAAGAATTATATTTTTTTATAAAACAAACACGTCTTAAATTGGAAGTTAAATTATTTTTGTTTAAATGTTTGGTTAACTAGTTAATCAGTACAAGTAATTATCTAGATTTAATAGCTTTACTTTTATCATGAATTAGTGAAATCGAACTGGTTTAAAACAGTCAGTAGTTTGTCACTAACAATCAGTGAGATTTCACTATTTCACTCTTTGGAATTCCGGTACTGCAGGTTTAATCAGTAACGTTCACTGGTTACTCACTATCAGTAGTCATCTAGCTTTGATAGCTACTCTGTTGACATAAGCCAGTAAAATCAAAATGGTTAAAACAGCCAGACGCGTGTTAATAACAATCAGTGAGATTTCACTGGTTCATTCTGTAGAATTCATTTACTGTAGGTTTAGTCAGTAACGTTCACTGGTTACTCAGTACTAATAGTAATCTGGCTGTAATATCTGCACTCTTAAAATAAACCAGTGACATCAAACTTGTTGAGAAAGCCGGAAGTGTCTAACTAACAATCAATAAAATTATACTGGTTTGCTCTGTGAAATTTGGGCACTGCAGATATAATCAGTAACTTTAACTAGTTACCCAATACCAGTAGTCTAGCCTTGATAGCTGAACTCTTCAAATAAGACAGTGATTTCGAACTGGTTGAAACAGCGAGAAGTGTGTCACTAACAATCAGTGAGATTTCACTCGTTCACTCTGGAATACCTTAACTTTAGGTTCAATCAGTATCGATCAATGGTTACTCGGTACAAGTAATTACCTAGCTTTGTTAGCTGCTCTTTTAAGATAAACCAGTCAAATAGATCTTCCTAAACAGCCAGAAGCGTGTCACTAACCATCAGTTACATTTAACTGGTTCACTCAGTGGAATTCCGTCACTGCAGGTTTAATCAGTAACGATGAATAGTTAATCAGTACAAGTGATTATCTAGATTTGATAGCTTCACTTTTAAAATGAACCGGTGAATTCGAACTGATTAAAGCAGTCAGTGCTATAGCACTAAAAATCAGTACAATTTCACTAGTATACTCTGGAATTCCGTTACTGCAGGTTTAATCAGTAACGTTCACTAGTTACTAAGTGCATGTAGTTATCTAGCTCTGATAACTGTTCTCTTTAAATAAACCAGTGAAATCTATCTGGTTGAAACAGCCAGAAGTGTACCACTAACAATCAGTATGATTCCACTGATTTACTTAATGGAATTCCGACACTACAGGTTTAATCAGTAACAATAACTTGTTAATCAAAACAAGTAATTATCTAGATTTTATAGCTTCACTTTTAACGTGAACTAGTGAAATAGAACTGGTTGAAACAGTCAGAAGTGTGTCGCTCACAATCAGTGAGATTTCATTGATTAACTCTGTGAAAATCCGTCTTCACTGGTTTAATCAGTTACGTCCACTGATTACTCAGCGCCAGTAGTGCTAACTTTTGAAGAAGAAAAATCTTTTAAATCCTAACTTTACAATAAACGAGGGCCGGGTTTCTATATAATAGGATTTATTGTATTGCGCCCAAATATGGAAAGTCCGTTATTAGGTGAACGTGTCGCATCACTTAAATTCAAACCCAAGTATTACTGGTTGAATCTATAATTTTGCTTCACTGCTATATTCAGTAACGTTTATTTAGTTGAGACAATTACAGATTCACCCAGTGAAAATAGAAAAATCACTGGTTTTTAATTGCAAACGAAAGAACAGTTTAAATGAACCAAAAAAGTGTAATTTTCTTTAAAACAGCTGATCTATCAATAAAAATTGATCACTTTTAACAAAATTGTTTCATTCTTAACACAGAAGATTAATTTTCAAAACAAATAGTTAAATTTTCAACCAAAAATACGAAGATTTAACAAAATATAGAAATGTCTAAAAAATAATTTAATTTTTAAATCAAAAATATGAATTTCCTAACCAAAAATCAAAAAATTACATTAAAAAATTGATTTTTGACGAAAAAAAGTTTTCAAACAAATAGTTCAGTTTTCAACCAAAGAGAAGAATTTTGACGTACAATTATGACTTTTCCACAATAAATATGAAGTTTTAATAAAGAAGTTCAACCGATGAGATGAATTTTTTTAGTAAAATGATTAATCTTCAACTGCAGTAGTAAAATTTTCAATTAAAAATGTCAATTCAAACCGCAAAGCTTAATTTTCAATGAAGAAAATTAATGTTGTACAAAAAAAAGACAAATTTTTAGCAAAGTTCGTGATAATACAATCGGCAAGTTAAATTTTCAACAAAATAGTTCAGGTTTCAGCTAACCGGATGTATGTTTGAAAAAGAATCTTAATTTTTTACAAACAAAAAACTAAATTTCAACCAAAGACATGGATTTAAAAAAAAAACTTTCGATGAAAAATAAAATAATTAAAATTTTAGTAGAAAATATAAATAAAAAATGACTTTTCAACAAAATAGTTAATAATAATAATAGTTAAATTTTTAACCAAATCATTTCCAACTAAAATCAAGAATCTTCAAGCAGACAAGTGAAACTTCAATAAAATATATCAACTTTAAACCAATTAGCTAAATGTTTAACAAAAAAGATAAATTTTTAACCAAAGAAGGAATGGTTAAATTCTTAGTTAAAAAATGTATTTTCTACTAAAAAAGACTAATTTTAAATAATATTGTTTTATTTTTCACTCAAGAAATCAATTTTCTAACAATATAGTTTAATTTTCAACACAAAAGTTAATTTTTAACGAAACAGTTTAATTTTCTATCGAACTGTTGAAATTTGAAACGAACATTTTTTATTCTATAGAAAAGTTGAAATTTGAACGCAAAAATATGAATTTTTAAGAAAAGAACTAATTTTCTGTCCAGAAAGATTAATTTTCAAATTAAAAAAGACGAATTTTCTATAAAAGAGTCGAATTTTCTACCGACCAAGATTTTCAGCCAAGAAAGAAACAAAATTCAACCAAATTTTTTAAACCGAAAAAATAAAATAGTTCAATTATCATTTAATAAAATAATTTTTAACGAAGCTAATAAATTTTTTACCAAAGTATGTAGTTTAAATTTCAAATCTAAAGTTGAGTAATAAAGATAAATTCTCGGAGAAAAATGTAGAACATTGATACTGCAACCAAAAAAAGATTTCAATTCTAGAGAAAAAAGAGTTGAATTCAACCAAAAAGACAAATTTTCTGTAGAAAAGTGGAATTTTTAACCCAAAAATATGAATTTTCAGTAAAAAAAGTTCCTTTCATACCCATAGATATTTTATTTTTCAAACAAAGAGTTCAAATATTCCTTAAAAGTATGGAATTTTCAACTAAGAAAGATTTCCTAACTAAGAGAGAAACAAAATTTAACTAAATATGTCAATTCAACCCAAAAAGAAGAATTTTCAACAAATCTGCTGAATTTGTCAATAAAAAAGGTTAATTTTCCATAAAAACTGGAATCGTTAAATTTTCAGTTTAAAAAATGAATTTTCAACAAAAATAAATTAATTTTGAACAAATTGGTTCAACTATCAAACAAAGATGAAAAATTCTCAACGAAAAATTTAAACGTTGACGCTTCTTCAATAAAAATAAATTTGAATTTCAGATAAAAAGCTGTAGAATTCATCCAAAAAAGTTAGATTTTCAACAAAATAGTTGAAAACAAAATCAGAATAACTTTTAACTAAACAGTTGCATTTTTAACCAAAAAAAAATATGTTTTGAACTAAAAAGACAAAGGGGGAGGGTCGGTAAGGCCGCTTTTTGGCCTAATTTATTTTTGGACCAAAAAATCTGAAAAAATCATGGTAGTATCTTATAAGTATCCCGAGTCGATTGCACGCTAAATGGACTACCCTCCGACCCCCAGCCACCCCTACAAATATAGGAAACACCACTACCCACCAACTGTATTTTCGAGAGATTTGACACTCTTAAACATGTATTCTGAGGTTAGTTCGGGTTTACTATGGTTTTCGGGGTCGCCAAATACAAATCTGGCGTCCTTTGACTTTTATCGCGTCAGGTTCAAGGTCATTGGAAGGTCATGACCTTGAACCTGACGCGATAAAGGTCAGCGGACACCAGGTTCGTAATCAGCGACCCCAAAAACCTATAACATATTTTTTTTTAATTTTTTACCGTGTTTTCTCGATTTGACCTTCAAATGACCTTCAAATGACCTTAAACCTGAAGCGATAGAGTTCAACGGATGCCAGACTCGTAATTAGTGATTCCAAAAACCTATAACGTATTTTTTTTTTATTTTTTTACCGTTTTCTCTCGATTTGACCTTCCAATGACCTTGAACCTGACGCGATAAAAGGCAAAGGACGCCAGATTTGTATTCGGCGACCCCGAAAACCATAGTAAACCTGAGCTAACCGACCCTCCCCCTTTATCAGTTAGAAAAATAAAACAATTTCCACAAAATTGTGGAATTTTTAAGCCAAGAAGGAGAATTATCAGAAATATGATGAATTTTCAATAAGATAAGTAAATTTTCTACCAGAGAAATGAATTTTCAAACAGAAAATATGACTTTTTAACCAAATATTCGTATTTTCAACAAAATAATTAAATTTTCAGCATAAAGAGATGAATCCTGTACCAAAAATGTTTTTATGTTGGAATCAAAAATTTATCTTTTAACGAAAAAATGATGACTTTTGTACCAAAGATGAATTTTCAATCTAAAAAGACATATATTCTATCGAAAAAATAATAATTTTAAAATAAATTTCAGACATACCCTCAATTATAAACGTAGAAAAGTATAGAATTTTTCAGTAGGAATTGATTAAATTTATAAAATTTTCAACACAGGTTGAACAAAAGTGAATGAAATATTATATTAAATAATTTAAAAAAAGATATATTGTGTGTATTCTCTGTCAATTTGTGGCCGGTAGAATTCCCGAATTTTTAGCTTATCAACGAAATTATTTAATTTTATAAATGAGAGTATCGGAAACAGCTTGGGGGCGGTTGGAGAGAACCTAGCCGACAATTAGTTAATTAGTCAGCGAAGCTTGTTTATTCATATACAAATTTATTTGGAAAGGGCATCGCCCATGAAAAAGAAATAAAAAAGTTTATTTTTTGGACAAAAATAAAAAAGAGGAAAAAATTGAGTATTTTTACGCTAACAAGCCTGATCTGCCTTTCTTCAAAATTTTACAACAACTATGTCATTAATCGTTTGATCTTAGTTGCAGATAATTTAGTATGTCTATCGTTTATTATTCACGTATTGTAGATAAAGATACACTGAAAAAATCTTTTGTTTGAACGAACAAAAGTTTGGTTGCACCAACCAATTGTTTTGGTTGCTATAGAAGCAACAAAATCGTTTTGTTGAGCCAACCAAATTATTTTGTTGAAGCGTTTGGTTGAATAGACCAAAAAGATTGATAGGCACAACGATAATTATTTGTAGATTGAAAAAACCTATTTGGTTAAATTAACCAAATATTTGTTTGCTCAACACAATGATTTTTGAGACTCGGTGATTAGATGAAAGAATGATTAATCAGGATATTTCTTTTAAATACTTTAGGATACTTTAAATACTCTCTTAATTATTTTCAAGTATGTTTTAAGGATTTGAAACACACAGAACTTTTTTTTTAACTTTATTTTTTTATGGAACTACAAATTATATTAACAATCAAAATGCAGAGAGTTAATTTTCGCTCGAATTCACCGAAAGAGAGCGCATGCGCATCTCCGTGTTTGGTACGCTCAAAAAAATTCTTTGGTAGACTCAACAAAAAGTTCTTAACCACCTTTTTTTTTTGAGCCAAATAAATTAGTTTGTAACTCCAACTACGATTTTGGTTGACGCTACCAAATTTTGGCTAGAAAATCCAAAACTGTTCGACAAAATTATTTAGTTGCTGGAACATTATTTTTTTTCTCAGTGTATAAACGATAAGAATGGTCAATAAATTTATTTTATTTTTTTATCATTTATTTATTATTTTACTATTTTTTAAATGATATTCTACAGAATGGGCTCCTGTATCCGACGGTTTGAGTTTCTTCGTGAATTCATGCTCGTTCTCTAGAAATGGTTATTTAAACCTTTTTCCATAAATCATGATGTATCTCCTAAAACTCTGGACATTTTATCAAAAAAAAAATTTAATACTATTAGGTTTTATTGAAATCCAAAGTTTGTATATGTAATTTTTGTCTGCCTGGTAGTTTCAGGAAAAAATGCACAAAAAATATGATAAGAATAAATTTTGATGAATTGTTTATGGATAATTTGCAGTTTTGTTTTTAAAATTATGTGAATTACGATAAAAAGCATAAAATCAATTTTGCAAATTTTTGTATCGGACCTATAGTCTATATAAAAAAACACAGACAAGTTTTGCAACCAAGTTTATTTGAAGAAAATTGTAGTCAAGAATGATTAAAATATTCATATCTTGTTTCCTTATTCTGTTCAAAAACCCATAGAGGGAAAAAAATTGTCTAAGACTTTTTTCGCGTATCAAATAATTTATCTGAGAAACAATAAATTAATTTGAAAGAAAAGAAATCTTTAAAGATTCACTGGGGCTTAAAATATTAACCGATTTTTTAAAATCTTTTTTTTATTTTTTCTAAATAATATAGCAAAGCCTCTTAACCCTTAAACGGCCAAAACGCCACTACCGGGACACTGCTTTTCAACGGCCAATAACTAAGACTATTAAACACTAGAAAAAATTGAGACACATATATTTTTATTCCTTAAGATCTCTTTCCGACGGTGCCAATGAAATTCCTCAAAAAATTTTCTTATTATCCCAAAATGCAGTTTAAACAAAAAAAAACGTGATTTTTCATGCCTATTTTTTTGTGAACCATTTTCCAAAGCTTTTCGAGTCTGTAATTAACCTGGAATCTCACTAACCGGTGAAATAAATGTCTAAACTTTGAGAATCCATGGTTCAAAGATCGATTTTTCGTTTTAGTATTTTCAAAATGGCGTCTTAATGGCAAAATTTTTGTGAAAACATTCATGATTCTTTTTACAATAAACGATGCGCTTTTCGGAAAAATCATCAGGAATAAAAAGTTCTTGTAATCAGCCAAGGAATACGCTTGTATTTTTTCGAAGCGTTTTGAGCCAAATTTTTGATTTTGCATATGAACAATTTTTGCAAAATTCAAAATTTTGCTCAAAACGCTCCGGAAAAATTCAGGCGTATTCCTCGGCTGATTGCAAGAACTTTTTATTCTTGACAAATTTTCCGAAAAACGCATAGTTTTTCAATAAAAAATTTCCAACGACTCCGTAACCTTTATTGCACTCTGACATCAAACCACACCTTCACCGCATTGTCATCCTGGGAATTTTCGAGTACATCGAGCAAAAAAAAAAGCCAAAGCGTAAAGCCTTAAAAATTGCAACAAACTCCGAATCGGAATGGGATTCCGATGAAAATGATGAACGTATCATCATACCTAATTCAGATTACTCTGGCTCTGATGGAGATGATTCATCAGATGACGAGAATTCGGGATCGGAATTTCCCAGACCGGATGTATCATATAGATCTGTTTTCCATAATTAACGGATTGAAATCTGAAATGAAAAAAAATTTCCATAAAAAAAATAATCATGAATGTTTTCACAAAAATTTTGCCATTAAGACGCCATTTTGAAAATACTAAAACGAAAAATCGATCTTTGAACCATGGATTCTCAAAGTTTAGACA
>NC_046666.1:46980495-46994973 GCF_010883055.1 Belonocnema kinseyi | reverse complement strand
AAAATATATGTGTCTCAATTTTTTCTAGTGTCGAATAGTCTTAATTATTGGCCGTTGAAAAGCAGTGTACCGGTAGTGGCGTTTTGGCCGTTTAAGGGTTAAAATGGATTATAATTTGCTTTAAATTTTCATTTTTCTCAACCAAGTCTAATCTTCAGATAATGGGAAGCTCGCGCGAAGAAAGCTGCTGTCCAGAAGACCTTAACATTGTTAAAAGCCGGTTTTTCTTGTTTGACTTTATTTAGTTTTTTGTATTCTTTTGAAATCGACACGAATTTAAAAAATCATTAATTATTTAATAAATTAATTATTTTAATTATTAATAATTTTTAATTTTTAATTATTATTAATTATTATCACCATTAATTAATCATTATTATCATCATTATTAATTTTTAATTATTAATATATTTCATACATTTTCGGAAATCTTGCGAAGTTGTAAAATATTTATAATTCATTCAAAAATTGCAAATGGCCTTTATATATTTTAAACTTTTTGAATATTTCTTATAAATTTGAATAATTTTTCAAAATAAAATAAATTGCCTTGAAATCTTTCACGTCTTTTTGCATGATTATCAAATATCCGATATTGTAAAATTCCTTAAACAGTAGAATTCCATACGTGTAAAATACCCAAATCTAAACAATAAAAATATTGTTGAATAATAAATTAATAAGATAAAATAAGGGGCTTTTATTAGATCAACATATTTCTTATTTATTACATAAACAAAGTTTTAAATGTTTGGATTCGGGAAAATTCAAATTCGGTAATATTATAAACTGTCAGGAATTTTATTCTTTTGGGATTTTCCAATTTGGATATTTTAAATTATCGGAATTTTAATAATTTCATGAATTTTATATATTTGCATTCTTCAGAATTTCACAAAGTTCAGAATGTTTCTTTTCGGGATTTTTCAATTGTCCCATTTTTTGAAATATTTATAACTATCCCCTAAAAGAAACTCTTTAAAAATAAGAAATCCTTCAAAATTTTCCTAGCAATCAAGATAAAAATTATTAAAGTTGATTTACTGATTGTTAAAAATCAGTAAATCAACAAAATTAACATAATCTTTTTATCATTTTCACCCTGATCAGGAACACTAACCTCATTCTGGAAATATTAAGAACATTTTCTTATTATCTTGAAAACTTTCAGAATCTTTCAAAGGCTTCAAAATTTTATTTCGAAATCTTTAAAAATCTTTATTTTGTTTTCAATATTCTTAAATCTTTTCAAATTTTCAGAAAAAATAAGAAATTATACCAGAAGCAAGAAAATTTCCCAATCTCAAAAATAGTTAATCCACTATATAACTGATAGAATGTATATATAGTACGTAAATATTGTCAGGTATTAATGAAAAAAATGTAAAAAGTGTGGTTTTTGAGAAATTTCACTTTTAAGAATATTATAAAAACAGCTTACCATTCTGTTATTGTCTAATTTCATGAATAGAAATCTTCGTTTGACAATGAAGGATATGGAGGAAGATGCAAAAACTATTGTTTTGGTTTCGATCCTAATTTTCTAAAAAGTGGCGACTGGGTTCTTCACCACGAAAATGGACGTGCGCATTTATTGCAGCTTATTCAGCAATTTCTGGTTAAACGCGGCCCCGATCAACTTCGGCAGCCCAAAGAATAAAACATATAGAGAAAAATGCAGAAAAAATATTGTTTCGGAAATTTCGAGAATGATTTGTTAAAAAGTGACTAGGTTCTTTATCACGCCAACTCACCTATGCATTTATCGCAGCTTATTCAGTAATTTCTTGTGAAATTCGACCCTAAACAACTTCGGCAGTCCTAATTCAATCCTAACCTGGTTCTCTGAGATTTCTAGCCCTTTTCAAATTGAAAAAGCTTCTGAAAGGATAATGATTTCAAGAGTCAAGACACAGAGGAAATAATACTGAATGCGATGGATCTCGCATATCCAAAAATACTTAATCATTTTGATACCATGTCCTAGACTTTTTAAGCGTTTTTTTCTGATTTGAATTAGAATTGATCTGTCGCATATTTTTGCAGCTAAGATAAATCATTTATTAAATAGTCACATCTGGAAAATAATTTCTATTAGAACAATTTTCTATGTAAGACATTAAAGTGGCAATAAAGTATCGCCTCGTAACATCTCTTGAGTCGCTTCAATAGTGAGAAATCCATTCTCTGAAACAACTCGTTAATCATCCGGAAACGTATCACCGATACTTTTTGAAATTTCGCGTGAGATCCGACGTAAATATTTTTTTCGGCTTGTCTGCTGGAAGCCCGCGTCAGGAATCTTGAGACTAATTGATAGGCATGCTCGGAATGGCGTTGAAAAATGAATATTCGTCTGAACGGACACACACAGTCTCGACCACTTTCGCGTCGCACGCGTCAGCAAGTCTTCCGATGCGAAACGTAACCGTTAAGCTGTGGAAATATCGCCGAAATTTGTCAACTGTTTCTTAATAGACTTCAACTTAACGCGAGGCTCTGGTAATGGAAGTGCATAGCAACGAGAGAGGCGATTCGCGATGAGCACTGACGAATTCATTGAAAATTCGGCGCTTTTGAACTCGAAGTTGCAAGAGGAAGAAAACTCTTCTGAGATGAAGAAGAAGAAATGATGGGGTTGAAAATAGTCACCAGAAGGAACGGAAGCAACAAATAATGGCGTTAGGTGTGGACGCAAACCGTGCGTGGCGTGTTGTACACACGTTGGAATATCCACGAAGTCGCGAATATACATGTGGACGCGCCCCATATAATCTCGGTGATGCTTTTCGAGTCTCCTCCGCCTTGGAGATCATGCTTGATCCGAGCCGAGAGCCTTCGCTCTGTGCCAGCTTGTCATTGTATTATATTCAGTGCCACAATGTCGGGTCCCAGTCCAAGACAAACTTTGAATGTCGGGCATCGACGATTTATCGCTACGACAGATGCTGCAAACCCACTGGAAATATATTTTTGAATATATGCGAAATCTTATCGTTTCCCGCGAAGTCTTCATACTCTTCTCTTCATGAATGCGGCGCGCTAACTGAAAAAAACATGGTTGGTTGGAACAACTAGTAAAGTAGGAGTTTAGTTGATGTTTATGGATGTTGATCAAGCAAGAATTTAATTAGAAGATGTTGGAGTTGGTTGGTATAATTGAAAATTCCATTGCTGTATCTTCATCCTATTGGGTTGTATGAAATACACTTTCGACAAAATTTAAGGCAGATTTTGAACTTACAACTTTAATATCAACATTAGCTAATTTGAATTAACTTTGCTCAGATAATAATATAGTTAGAAAGTGTTGGATTTCATTGATATACTAGTCCATTTTTAAGTATCTTATCGAACTTTTTTTATTCACTTAGAATGGACTAGTATACCAAAAAAAAGCTAACATCTTCTAATTAAATTCTGACCTATTCTTGATCAATTAACATCAGCTAATCATAAAAAACGATTTAAAGAAGGTAAAACACTAGAACAAAATGAAACAATATACCCACAAAATCCAACATCTTCTAATTAAATTTTTACCTCGTCAATATCATTTGACATCAGCTAATCAGACAATACGATTGGAAAAAGATGGAACATGGGAACAAGATTGACCAGTGTACCAACAAAATCAAACATGTTCCAATTAAATTCTTAATTGATCAACAACAATAATTAATGTCAGCTAATCATACAAGACGGTTGGAAGAAGATACAACATGAGAACAAAATAGAACAGTATGCCAACAAAATCGAACATCTTCTAATTGAATTCTTACCTGTTCAACATTGATTAAAATGAGTTAATCATAAAACCAGTTTTAAAGAAGATACAGCATGGGAACAAAATGTACCAGTATACTAAAGAATTCTTATATATTTCAATTTAATTCTTAGCCTAAGAATATCAATATTTAACATCAGCTAACAATACAACACAGCTGGAAGAAGATACAACAATTGAAAAAAATGGAACAGTATACCAACAAAATTCAATATCTCTTAATTAAATTCTTACCTCGTTAATATCAATGAACAGCAACTAATCATAGAATTAGGTTGGAAAAAGATACAACATAGGAACAAAATGGACTGGTTCACCAACAATATTAAACATATTCCAATTAATTCCTTACCATGTGAACATCAATTGACATCAGCTTATCATGCAAAATGGTTTAAAGAAGATACAACACGGGAACAAAATGGAACAATAGGTATACTAACAAAATCGAACATCTTTCTAATTAAATTTTTAGCTTGTCAATATAAATTAAAGTCAGTTAATCACACAACACGGTTAAAAGCAGAAACAACAATGGAACAAGATGGAACAGTACATGAACAAAATACAACGTCTTTTAATTAAATTCTCATCTGTTCTTCGCCAATTAACATCAGCTAATCATAAAACCCGATTTTAACAAGATAAAATAATAGAATAAAATGAACCAATATACCAACAAAATATAACATCTTCTATTTGAAATTTTATCTGCTGAACATCAATTAACATCCAATAATCTTAGAACATAGTTGGAAGAAGATACAACAATGGAACGAAATGGAAAAGTTAATGTGCGGAATTCCTGAAAATAAAACCAAGAATCTAACGACCAAATTTGTACAACCACCATACAAATTTTCTATTGTAATTTGAAAAATTATTTTAAAATTTCCTAAAACAGAAAAGAAAAATTCTGTTTTTCGACCAAAAATGAAAAAGAGGAAAGAAAAATGACTTGATTATCAGGTTCCAGGGAGAGAGATTCGTGGTTGAATTGCTGTTCCTACCTGCTAAAATTTTTCTTTCCTTGATAAGGGTGATGTATGAGTGCTGAAACCTTGGTGATTATTTTTTATAAATGTTTTTTTGTTCTAATTTGATAATAATGAAAATCTAAAAGACGAAATAAATGAAAAAGGGAAAGAAGAGGATATGGTAGGTAGCCTTTTCTATTATCTTTCTTCTTTTTTATTTTTATTTAAAAAAAAGTCATTTTTTTCTTTTCATTTTTAGGTAAAGCTTCCATCTTTTTTCAAATTACAATAGGAACATTTAATGTTAGTTTTCAAAATCTTTTCGTTGGATCCTTGGTTTTATTTTCAGGAATTCTGCTCAATAACTTTATTATTGGACGTAAAATGGGCTTTTAAATTTTATTTTAATCTGACATTAATTAATTAAATTCTAAAATAAAAAGTATGCAAACAAAATTCAACATCTATTATTTAAATTCTTACTTCATCAATATCAATTAAAATCAGATAATGATACAATACGGTTGTAAAAAGATATAAGATGGAAACAAAATGGAACACTGTACCCACAAAATTGAACATCTTCCAGTTAAATTCTTACCTGGTCAGCATCAATAACAATAAACATCAGCTAATCATACAACACAGTTGGAAAAAATACAACAATAGAACAAAATGAAATAGTACACATACTAACAAAATAAAAAATTTTCTGATTAAATCCTTACCTGGTCAGCGTAAATTGCCATCAGCTAATCATATATTATGGTTAAAAGAAGATTCAACAATTGAGCAAAATGCAACACTGAATCAACAAAATCTAATACATTCTTAATTAATTCTTCGTTAATTTTAATGGACATCAGCTAATCAATCAAATTCTTATCTGGTAAACATCAACTAATGTGTGCTAATCATACAGCGCGGTTGGAAGAAGATACAATCATATAACAAAATGAAACAGTATATAAACAAAATCGAACATCTTCCAATTAAATTCTTACCTGGTCAACATCAATAAATAATATCAATAGCTAACATCAGCTAAACATACAGCACGCTTGGGAGAAGGTACAACTTTATAACAAAATAAAAGTGTATACCAACAAAATCCTAAATCTTCTAATTAAATTATTACCTGGTCAACATAACTTAACATCATCTAATCATACAACACGGTTTGAAGTAGATACAGCATGAGAAGAAAGTGTGCCAGTACACCAACAAGATTCAACATCTTCTAATTAAATTCTTACCTGGTCAACATTAATTAACATTATCTAATCTTACAACAAGGTTGGAAGAGGAAGAACAATGGAACAACATGGATTAATATACCAATAAAATCCGATATCTTTTAATTAAATGCTTACCTCGTGAACATCAATTAAAATGAGGTAATAATACAACAAGTTTTGAAGAAGACACAACATGAGAATAAAATGGACCAGTATAACAGAAAAATATAATATTTTCTAATTAAATTCTTTCCTAATCAGTATTAATAATAAGCATTAGCTAATGATACAAGACAGTTGAATAAAGAAACAACAATAAAATGGACCAGTATACCAGAAAAATCTAACATATTCTAATTGAATTCTTACTCAGTTAAAAATATTCTAATTAGAGTATGTTGCATTTTGTCGATATACTGGTCCATTATATGATTACCTGATATTAATTGATGTTCACCGGGTAAGAACTCAATTAGACAAAGTTAAATAAAATAAAATCTAATAAAATTAGTCAAACATACAATGGACCACTGGAACAACAAAACTGAACATCTTCTAATTAAATTCTTACCTGGTCAACATTAATTAACATTAGCTAATCTTACAACATGGTTGGAAGAGGAAGAACAATGGAACAACATGGATTAATATACCAATAAAATCCGATATCTTTTAAGTAAATGCTTACCTCGTGAACATCAATTAAAATGAGGTAATAATACAACAAGTTTTGAAGAAGATACAACATGAGAATAAAATGGACCAGTATAACAGAAAAATATAATATTTTCTAATTAAATTCTTTCCTAATCAGTATTAATAATAAGCATTAGCTAATGATACAAGACAGTTGAATAAAGAAACAACAATAAAATGGACCAGTATACCAGAAAAATCTAACATATTCTAATTGAATTCTTACTCAGTTAAAAATATTCTAATTAGAGTATGTTGCATTTTGTCGATATACTGGTCCATTATATGATTACCTGATATTAATTGATGTTCACCGGGTAAGAACTTAATTAGACAAAGTTAAATAAAATAAAATCTAATAAAATTAGTCAAACATACAATGGACCAGTGTAACAACAAAACTGAACATCTTCTGACTAAATTCTTACCTGGTGAAGATCAATGAACATAAGCTAATCATACAGTTTGAAGAAGATACAACAATGGAAGGAACCAATATACCAACAAAATCGAACATTTTTTACTTAAATTCTTACTTGTTCAACAAAAATCGAATTAGAAGCTGTTAGATTTTGTTGGTATACTGGTCCATTATATGTTTACTTGATATTCACTGATGTTGAACAGGTAAAAATACAATTAGACAAAGTTGAGTTAAATAAAACCTAAAAATATCAACTAAACACACAATGGACCAGTGTAACAA
This sequence comes from Belonocnema kinseyi, assembly GCF_010883055.1. Taxonomy (NCBI): domain Eukaryota; kingdom Metazoa; phylum Arthropoda; class Insecta; order Hymenoptera; family Cynipidae; genus Belonocnema; species Belonocnema kinseyi. The sequence continues at coordinate 46,987,569 of NC_046666.1, read as the reverse complement.
CAAAACCGAACATCTTCTGATTACATTCTCACCTGGTGAATATCAATGAACATAAACTAATTATACAAAACGGTTGGAAGAAGATACAACAATAGAATAGACCAATATACCAACAAAATCAGACATCTTTTACTTAAATTCTTACTAGTACAACAAAAATCGAGTTAGAAGCTGTTGGATTTTGTTGATATTCTTCTCCATATAATTGTTGCATCTCCTTCCAATTGTGTTGTATGATTAGTTGATATTTATTATTATCCTCACCAGGTAAGAAGTCCATTAGCATATGTTGCATTTTGTTGGTTAACTGGTACATTGTAAGATTACCTGATTTTAATTTATATTGACTCAACAAGAATTAAATGAACCAATATGGGATCCAAAAATTAAAATAAAATAAAATAATTTCAAAAAATCTTGAAATGGAGCAGTATACCAACAAAATTGAACATCTTCTAATTAAAATTTTACCTGGCGAACATCAGTAAACATCAGCTAATCATACAATGGACCAGTATACCAACAAAATCTAACATATAAATAGAATAGTATGGCTAACTACTTCAATTTGTAAGAAATTTCACTGCGACTTATGTTGTTGCATTACTAACCAACAAAAAGGTTTTTGTCCTAACGAACCATTTTTTTTGTGCATAATAGATATTATTCGATAGGAAGAAAAATATAATCGATAATGTAAAGAAGGGACCAGTCCTCTTTTTTTCTTTACCCCCTTAAGTTTCTAGAATTACTTCAAGTACCTAAAATCGAGAATTATCCCCTTTTTCACAAAGTTCGAATTCATTTATTAAAAAGCGTAAACATAAATCCAAGACATTAGGAACCAAGTCGCTTTAAAATAAATTTTTATTTATGATACCAATTTCAAATATTTCTTAAACCCTTTATTTGCTGATTTTGTAGATTTGAAAGACATCGTTAAAAACAAACTTATATCTAATAATTTAATCGAGAAACTTTGCGTTTTCAACTAATTAAACGAATTTTCAACAAAATAGTGAACACATGAACTAAAAAGATAAATTTTTTACTAAAATGATGAATTATTAACAGCAAAAGCAAAATCCTTTGATAACGGAGTTCAACTGTCGACTAAGTCTTCAAATTTGAAATTAAAAAGATCAATTTACAACCAAATACATGAAGTTTGAACAGAATAGTTGAACTTTTAACTAAAAAAGAAACATTTTCAAACAAAACTGGACTAGAACTAATTTTCTACCAAAAAAGATGAATTTTCTACCAAAAAGAAGAATTTTAAACAAAATACATGAACTTTCCACTGAATAGTTAAGCTTGCTTCTAGAAAAAATAAACTTTTAATTAAAGAGTTGAATCACCAATCTAAAAAAGAAACACAGTTTCAACCACAAATGGAATAGTTAAATTTCCAATTATAAACATTAATTTTTAATCACAACAAATGAAAAGTATTTTCCACCAAAAAGATAAGGATTATTTTCCATGAAGGAGATAGTGTTTCAGCTAAAATAGTGAACTTTCAACAAAAAACATTAATTTTTTAAAAAGTGTTTCAAATTTTGACCTGACAATTGAAGTCTTAACCAAAAAAGATGAATTTTCAACATTAAATGTAATAGCTGATATTTCTTTTCATTAAAAACAGTTCAATTCATCCGAAAACGATGTCTTTGCAACAAAATAACTAATTAATCAAATTAAAAAGATTAATCAGTGAAAAAAAATTTCAACCTGATTGTAGAATTTTTAATAAAATAGTCGCATCGGCAGCCAAAAAAATTTTTTAACAAATATTTGCATTTTTAACCAATAAGCTTGAAATTTCTGCAAGAAAGATGAATATTTTAAGAAAAAAAAAACTTTTTTCCTGAAAGAGTTGAATTTTCGACCAAAGAGAAATTTTCAGGAATGAAAAAAATTCCGAACGAAATTGATTGAAAAAAGAGGAATATTTCACCAATCTGATGAATTTTTAACCCAAAATTATGATTTTTCGACAAAAAAGTTGTTAATTTTTATTAAAAACCATAAAATTTGCATAAAACCCACGTCCTGTAAGTGTTATACAAGCATAAAAATTTTTGTGTCTAGGAAAGTTTTTAAAATGAAATTTAGAAATCCAATTCTAATAAATTCTAAAATTTTTCAATTGAAACTTAAAATATAAGATGATATCGGATATACAATTTTTTCTCTTTCTAATATCAACTGCTAAAAAATTTGGATTAAAAAATTTCAGGGCAAATAAAAAAATTCTAGACCTTAGTCCAAAAATAATCGAGAAGCGAAGAATACAATTTAAAAATATTTATTAATCATAAGATAAAAATAATTAAAGTCTGATTTTGAGGGATTATTGAAAAATAAAGAAACGTTTTCTTAAACACTAGGACTTTCAGATTGGAATTTACTTTAAATTTTTTAATCCAATTCAAGTTTGAATAAAATAAAAATTTTTAATCGTCAGTGCTTGAAATTTATTTCATCTTATAAAAATATTTTTTATCAAAATTCTAATTTGGTCAACATCCGTTAGTTACGAATTTGAATTTTGCTTTCCATTTATATATTTTTAGTTTGGATTTTTATTAATTGGAAGAATATCAAATTTTCAACTATTTAAGAAAAAAAAAATTTTCAAATCCATCCTTTTTTGTATATGTACTCTTTTGTTCAAATTTAATTTAATTTTTTGTTATTCTGCATGGTACATAAGTGCTTTCATTTCAAACAACTTATTTTTTAATCTTTTCAGATTAAAGCATTGCTAAAGATTTTGTCAAAAATAAATAATTTGAATTGTTAAATTATAAATTGTTCCATTTGGAACTTATTTATTTCCCATTTTTTTAATTTGTAGCGTTTCTAATTTGAAATTTTCCAAGCACAGAGATTCAATCTGAAATTACTTATCTTTAGACATTTAATTTCTTTTGCTCTTTTGTGATATAGAGCGTCTTTTACAAACAAAAATCAAAATTACATTTTCAGACAAAAATTCTCGAAAATGGTTTATTCCGTATAAAACGTATAGGCCTTTCTTATATCAGAAGATTTTTTTTAAATATTGCAAAAAATAAAAAAGGTATTTTTTATTTGGGCAAATTTGGCCAACACCAAATACGCAGAAATATAATTATCAGGCAAGATAAAGAAAAATATTCTTTTTTTTTAAAGAAATTAATATAGAAACTGAAAAAGATCAAAGTATTACTACTTACAAATTAGTGAACTTCTTCTCGATTTATCAATTTCTAGTCAGTTTATCCTCACGTATGTTGATTAAACTTGCACAATTCATCAACGTCTACCCAGACATTTATTCAGTTCTCTGCGACACAAAGAAGTAAACAGAACTTGGAACTCTTTTCTAAAAATTAAACAAATATATTTCTATTTTTTAATTTATTTGTCTTAAAAAAAACGGTTTTCCCGGAAAACCCCAAATATAAAAAAAAATTTATTATGCTTATTCAAGCGTATATCAGAGTCCATTTCCCAAAGTTCAGATTAAATTAATCCACTTTTAAAAATCAAAAATTCATGCTTACGCAACTTTATTATTATCTATCAAGTGGAATTTATTATACTTTTTCTTGGCTTTTGCAGGATATTCATGACAAACATTTAATAATTTTTACCAACAAATAATTTTTTAATAAAATAAATGAATTTCCAAACAAATAGTTGAATTCTTAACTAAAAAAGATAAATTTTCACCAAAAAATGGGATTGTTAGATTTTTAAATATACAAGTTAATTTTTCACTATAAAATGCAAATTTTTAATAAATTAAATTTTGTTTTGTAAACAAAGAGACAAATTGTTGACTAAAATGATGACCAAATCATCAATTTATAACGAAGAAGTTTAACTTTCAACAAGGAATTTTAATTTTCAATCAAAAAGATGAATTTTCAACAAAAAAGTGGAATGCTTAACCGACACCGATTAATAATCAACCAAACAATCGCATTAAAAAAAATAAAATAAATGAAATTTCGAATAAATAAAAATATGAATTTTCAAACCAAAACGACGAATTTTCAAACAGAGGTAAATTTTAAACCAAAAAAGATTCTTTACTCAAGAAAGAAAGAAATGTCAACCAAATAGTTCAGGTCACAAGTAAAATATTAAAATTTTTAAGACGAATTTAAAAAATAATTGTTGCATTTTCAACCAAAAAGAATTACTTTTTAACAAAATTGTTGTATTTACAAGAAAGTGAATTAAACTTCAACTTTAAGAAACAAAGAATGATGTTGAAAAAAGAACTGTTTAAATTTCCATCAAGTAGTTAAATTTTTAACCAAAGAATAGGAAATTTCCACAAATTGAATAAATTATCAACGAAATAGTTTAATTTTCAACTAAAAACGATAAGTTTCCAACGAAAAAGCTGAGTTTTCAGCTAAGAAAAGAACAGTTTTAAACCAAAAATGGAATATTTAAATTTTCAGGTAAAAAAAATAAATTCTTCAATAAAATAATTAAATTTTTAACCAAAGAGATTAGTTTTCAAACTAAGATTATGAATTTTTGAATAAAGCATGCTTTTTTAACAGAGAAGTTCAACTTTCAATCAAGTAGCAGTTGAATCTTCAACAAAAAAGTATGAAATTTAAACGAAGAATATAAAACTTAATGTTTTAACTAAAAAACTTCAATTTTGAATCAAAAACATTTGAATTTAACAAAACAGAAGAGATTACAACTAAAAAGGATACATATTCAAAGAAAAACTAGAATAGTAACATTTGCAGCCAAAAAATTTCTATTTTAACAAAACAAAAAAAGAATTTTCAAAAAAATAGTGAAAGTCTGCACCAAAGAGATGAACTTTCAACAAGAATTTTTACCCTAAAAAATTAATTTCAAACAAACAAAAAGCGCATTTTCTACCAAGTATATGAATTTTCAAATACTATAGAAAAATTTTCAACTACAAATGAAATAGTTAAATTTTCAGCTGTAGAAACATTAATTTTTAGACAAAAAGATGCAATTTAAACAAAAATTATTCAACTTTCAAACAAATAGTTCAATTTTCAACCCGCAAATATGATTTTTCAACAAAAAAGTTTATTTTAAACCAAATAGTTGAATCTTCTAATAGAATAAATGACATTTTAACCAAAAGTATAATAGTCGGCTAAAAATAGTTTACTGTTTAACCAGAGATGAACTTTCTAAGAAATAGATAAATTTTCAACTTAAATGATGAATCTTTAACTGGAATAGTTAAATTTGATGTACTTTGTAAATTTATTATCAAAAAAAAACTTTAGCCTGTCTGCATTTTAATTTTTTTGGATTATTTTGTCATTGTGTATTTTTCGTAAATTTCTATTCTTAAATTGATTAAAATGAAAACTTAAATTAACTTAGCATGAAGCTGGAAAAGGGGAAGGAGGCAATAGAATTCCCCCATTTCCTTTTCTAGCTCGAAAAATTACCATTTTGTAAACAAAACTTAACTTTTTAAAATTTTAGTGTCAGTTTTTTTTTTAATGAAAACTTAATCTTGACATAAATTAACGTAGCCTGACGCTGGAAAATGGATAGGATGCGACAGAATTTCTCCCTTCCCTTTTCCAGCTCGGAAAATTAATATTTTGAAAACGAAATTTGATGTGTCTGATTTGTCATTGTATTTTTAGAAAATTTTGAAGTATTTTATAATTTTGCATTTTTTGTAAATTTATATTCTAAACTTTATTAACATAAAAACTTTAATCTGTTTGCATTTTAATTTGTTTTTTTTAAATTATTTTTTATGAGTGTATTTTTTGTCAATTTCGATTCCTAAATTGATCAAAATGAAAACTTAAATTAATTTAGCATGAAGCTGGAAAAGGGATAGAAGGCAATAGAATCCCCCCTTCCATTTTCCAGATCGAAAAATTACCATTTCAAATACAAAATTTGATGTGTCTGATTTGTTAGGGTTTTGAACAAAAGTTTGTAGTATTTTGTAATTTTTTATTTTCTGTAAATTTCTATTCTTAAATTGATTATAAAGAAAACTTAATTTAAATTAACTTAGCATGAAGCTGGAAAAGGGATAGGATGCAATAGAATTCCCCCCTTCCCTTTTCCAGGTCGAAATATTACTATTTTATGTATAAAAATTGATGTCAGATTTACCATATTATTTTACAAAAAAATTTTTAGTATTTAGTAACGTTGTATTTTTTGTAAATCTCTATTATTAAACTGATTGAATCGAAAATTTAAGACTGTTTGTATACAACATTTTGTTTATATTGTTTTGTAATTTTTTGTAAATTTCTATTCTTCAATTGATTAACATGAAAAGTATAGGTTGTCTATATTTAAATTTTTTGTTAGTATTATTTTGTAATACTGTATTTTTCATAAATTTCTATTTTTAAATTTATCAAAATGAAAACTTTTCTTAAATTAATTTAGCATGAAGCTGGGAAAGGGATAGAAGGCAATAGAATTTCCACTTTCCTTTTCCAGGTCGAAATATTACCATTTTAAATACAAAAATTGGTGTGTCAGATTTGCCACTGTATTTTAAAAAATGTTGTAGAATTTTATTATTTTTTATTTTTTACACATTTCTATTCTTAAAATCATTAAAACGAAAACCTTAGTCTGCCTGTGTTTCACATTTTTTTATATTATTTTGTAATTTTTTGGAAATTTCTATTCTTAAATTGATTAACATGAAAAGTATAGTCTGTCTTTATTTTATTTTTTAGTCTTTTTAATTGTGTATTTTTCGTAAATTTTTATTTTTAAATTAATCAAAATGATAATTTAAATTAACTTGGTATGAAGCTGGGAAAGGGATAGGATGCAACAGAATTCCCCCGTTCCCCTTTCCAGCTCGAAATATTATCATTTTAAATACAAAAATTTGATATGTCAGATTTGCCACTGTATTTTAAAAAATGTTGTAGAATTTTATTATTTTGTATTTTTTACACATTTCTATTCTTAAAATGATTAAAACGAAAACCTTAGTCTGCCTGTGTTTCACATTTTCTTAAATTGATTAACATGAAAAGTATAGTCTGTCTTTATTTTATTTTTTAG
>NC_046666.1:46969711-46980395 GCF_010883055.1 Belonocnema kinseyi | reverse complement strand
GGGATAGGATGCAACAGAATTCCCCCGTTCCCCTTTCCAGCTCGAAATATTATCATTTTAAATACAAAAATTTGATATGTCAGATTTGCCACTGTATTTTAAGAAATGTTGTAGAATTTTATTATTTTTTATTTTTTACACATTTCTGTTCTTAAAATGATTAAAACGAAAACCTTAGTCTGCCTGTGTTTCACATTTTCTTAAATTGATTAACATGAAAAGTATAGTCTGTCTTTATTTTATTTTTTAGTCTTTTTAATTGTGTATTTTTCGTAAATTTTTATTCTTAAATTAATCAAAATGATAATTTAAATTAACTTGGTATGAAGCTGGGAAAGGGATAGGATGCAACAGAATTCCCCCGTTCCCCTTTCCAGCTCGAAATATTACCATTTCAAAACCAAAATTTGATATGTCAGATTTGCCATTGTATTTAAAAAAAAATGGTGGTATTTTGTAATTTTTTATTTTTTGTACATTTCTATTCTTAAAACGAAAACTTTAGTCTGTCTGTGTTTAAAATTTGTTTATGTTATTTCTTAATTTTTAAAAATGTTTATTCCTAAATTGATAACCATGAAAATTATAGTCTGTATTTTAATTTGTTGTTTGTATTATTTTGTAATTGTGTATTTTTCTCAAATTTCTATTCTTAAATTGATCAAAATGAATATATAATATCAATTAACTTTGCATGAAGCTGGGAAAGGGATAGGATGCAATAGAATTTCCCCGTTCCCTATTCCAGCTCGAAATTTTACCATTTTTAATACAAAAATTTAAATGTCAGATTTGTCACTGTATTTTTCAAAAAATTGGTGGTATTTTGTAATTTTTTATTTTTTGTACATTTCTATTCTTAAAACGAAAACTTTAGTCTGTCTGTTCTTAAAATTTGTTTATGTTATTTCTTAATTTAAAAAAACATCTGTTCTGAAATTGATTAACATGAAAATTATAGTTTGTCTGTATTTTTATTTTTTGTTTGTATTATTTTGTAATTTTTTATTTTTTGCAAATTTTTGTTCATAAATTTATTAAAATAAAATCATTATTTTGTCTCTTTTCAAACTTTTCATTATTTGTAAATTTCTATTCCTAAATTGATTGAAATTAAACTTTCATATTTAAAAAATGATAAATGCTTCCTCTATGGGGACGTAAGTACATTTGCTAACTAAAAGCAAAGTGTTCGTCAAATAAGCACCATCCCAGTGGGCACAAAGTTTGGCCACGTATTTACGACATCGTTACGACATCTTTACGACAACGTTACGACACCCTATGTCCATGTCGTTAAGGTGTCTTTACGATATCGTAAATAAATTGTATAATCTGACGATGTCTTTACGATATCGCAAAGACATCGAAACGACATGAACATAGGATGTCGTAAAGATGTCGTAACGATGTCGCAAAAGCTGTCGTAACGATGTCGTAGCTATGTCGTAAAGACGTCGCCAAATTTTATGCGCACTGGGATACGACTATAAATACAAATAAAGTTAAAACATTCGAGATCGAATTCACAGCTATTTAAAATTTCGTTCAACGCCTATTGTTGTTTTCTTTCTTTAATTTTCAACCTGTAAAAATTCCTTATGTGACCAATCTAATGTACACACAGTGGGCACAAAGTCTGGCGACGTCTTTACATCTTTACGACATTTTTACGACATGGACATAGGGTGTCGTAAAGATGTCGTAAAGATATCGTAAAGACGTCGCCAAATTTTGTGCCCACTGGGCAGATTATCCTACTTTCTTCATCAGGACGAAAGAACTCTGATACATTCCTCCATCCATTCTTAATTTTAAATCGCAGTAAAATGAATCAAACGTTGAATAATCAATCAATCGATCGCCGCAAATCGATAAATTGACAGTGTGTTTGCAACGTAAACGTAGTCGGTCTCAAAAAAGTAATCCAGAGCAGCTCATCCATTTATAATCCATCTCGATTGCATGGTTCTAAAAACGGTAAATGCTTCTAATGATAGCATTAATAATTTTATTCAACGCCCAGCTCTTGTTGAACCGATGATACCTATGAGCAGACTTATAAGAATACCCCATGTAACGATCTGTCCCACATTCATAGCAACCGCGATCATTTGTGAATGCACGCGCAATCAACATTTCAACCGTTGCACTTTTGATCTCGATGTTATTAATTATCCACAAGTAGCTCCTAACACCTGGATCTTTTTGCTCCTGCAACTTTTGTAGAGATTAACTACAAGAAGTTCAATTAAGGGCCGTTCAAAAACTACGTCACGCAATTCTTAAAAATAGTATTTATTTAAAATTGATTGAATAATGAATTAATTAAAAATTGAACTCTTTTGTTTAAAATTCATTTTTGGACCTAAGATTTATTATTTTAGGGATGGTCCATAAACTAATTTTTTTACCAAAAATTTAATAATTACACTTTTATTTAAAAAGAAATTATTTTCATTATGAAAAAAAAATTCTACCAAATATTTGATATTTTTTACTAAAATATTAAACTTTTAAGACAAAATGACAAATTTTCTAAAACAGTTGAATTAGCAAACTAAAACATGATATTTTAATAACAAAATTTATTTTATACTAATAAATAAGAATTTCCAACAAAATACAGGAACTTTCAACTTAGAACCCAAATTTTAATTTTTAACTAATCTAGATAAATTTCAACAAAAAAAAGAAGGATTTTTACTTCAATAGTTTAATTTTAGTAAAAAATTGAGTTTTTACTTAGAAAGAGCCATTTTCGACCAGAAATGGAATTTTCAACAAAACAGTTCAATTTCTAACCAAAAAGATGATTTATAACTAGAATTTTGAATCTTCAACCTAAAAATCGATTTAAATAAAATCCAAGAGTTCTCAACAAAAAAGATGATTTTTTAAGCAAAAAGATTAATTGATTATCAAAACAGACAATTTTTCAATAAAATAGATTAATTCTCAATCAAAAAGCTTAATTCTTAAAAAGGGATTTTTTTAATTATTAAGAATCTGGTTAAACATTAAATCATAGCTGTTAAATTTTTAAACAAGAACATGAATTTAAAAAACAAAATTTAACTTTCTGCAGAAAAACGAATTTTTAACAAAATTCATGAATTCTGAGTCATGAATTCTAATAAACTGAAAAAAGAAAATTTTTAAATAAAAAGATTCATTTTTAACTGAAAGTTGAATTTTTAAACAAAAAGAATCATTTACTACCAAAAAATAGATTTTTTAAGAAAGAAAGAAACAATTTTTTAATTTTTAAGAAAGCTGTTTAAATTTAAAACCTAGTTGTTACACTTTTAACCGAAAATATAAAATTTTAAACAAAATATTACATTTGCTACTGGAAAAAAACACAAAATTTAACAAAATTCAAGAATTCTCAACAAAAAGTGGAATTTTTAACTAAAAACATGAATATTTACACAAAGATATTAATTTACTATCAAAAAAGAAGAATTCAACCGAATTCGACAATTCTCAACCTGCATACTTTTTATAGAAATTTAAACTATTTTAGAGAATTTGGAATCTTTCCTGGTAAAAAACTAAGCTTTTTGGTTCACAATTCTCAAATTTGATTAAAAGTGCGTTTTTTTTCGCTATAAAATTAATATTTTTGTTTAGCAATTAATCTTTTTTGTTAAAAATTTAACAAGTAGGTTTTATAGTTAAAATGCGTTCTTAAAATAAAAAATAAATTTTGTTTCTTTATTAAAAATTTAACTTTTTGGTTGAGAATCAACTCATGAATTTTTTACTAGCAATAGAATAATCAAATTTTCAGTTCAAAAATTTATTTGCAACACAAAAAAAGGAAGAACAATTTGCAACGAAATAGTTCAATTTTCATCCAACGAGATGATTACTCAGTGTACATTTGAATGATCACACTGTCAACTAAACAAATCAATTTTTAACCAGAAATAGAACCTATAAATTTTTAGTAAAAAAAAAAATAAATAATAAAAAAATGTCACTAAATTATCTCAAAAAGTCCGTAGTTTAAAATTTTTTTTCAAATTGTTTATATGACGCATATATAACAGAACTTTGTGAAAAAAATCTAATGCATAAATTTTAATTTAAAAAATGTTGTTTACACAAATTAAAAAAATTGTACTGTTTTGAGGAAAATGGAATTATAGTCGTCGTTATTCATATTTAAGCAGAAATTATTATTATTATTATTATTGCAAAAGATGCAATTTTTTTATAAAAACAAATCCAGTTTTCTCTTCTACGAGATGCAACATATTAGTATCAACTTAAAAAAAAGAAAAAGTAAAAGGAGGCTGTGTGGAGAAAATTCAGTATTGGGCAGAAAACAATATTAATTAAAAAAATAAATAAATAATGTACTTTTGTAGCTCTGCAATTGGCCTCTGGCTGTTAGTTGATTGTTTAAACAAATTATTATTATTATTCTGAATAAAATTTAATTTTAAACATGCTAGAAAGTTTCAGTTATTTTTGAAATTTTGAACTCTTAGTCTACTTTTCACTTGGAGTGAGTTAATAATCAATTAATTTTTTGTTTTAAGTGAATTTTTTTTTGCAGAAAAATATATTTACGAAAAAAAGAGATTGTATGAAACATATTTATCTCTAATGTTTATTTATTATTTCTTCCTAACTAAAAAGATAAAGCAAAGTTGAACATTTTTGAAAACACAGCAAATTTCTAGAACTTATCTAAGAGAAACTAGTTATAAACTAAAATAAAATGTTTAAACAACTATTTTCGTTGACTTCCATTAATCCTTATTTTATTCTAATTAAAAAGTGAAAAATAGTTTAAAATTTCAGAGAAAACCGTAACTATTTAGTATTAATGTAGAAGAAGATAGCTATAAACAAATAAAATTAGTTTAAAGCATAATTTTTATAAAATTAAATTTTAACTGACTCCAAGTAAAAAGCAGACAAAATCTGTAAATTTATGAAAAAAACGCTATTCCGAGCTTGAGTCATCCATAAATATATTTTAATTTTTTATTTTTAAAAATAAATGAATTTATTTTTGTGAAAAAAATTCCAATTTATGTTTGAACCATCCTAATGAACAAATATTTTCCAATTTCTAATGAATCAAAGTTTAAAATTTTACGAATGTTCTAAATATTAATGAATACATTTAAAATTTATAATTTATTACAAGATGATTAATAGTAGAACACTAGCGACGATTAGTGTCGGTACGCCTACTTTTCAACAGATGTTTAATATTGATAATGGCCCTACATTTTTTTTCTCATCAATTGTACGATATCCATAAAAATCTTTCCCTAAAAATCTCTCAAAAGATATTGCAAAGGTTTTAAAATATATAATTATAAGAATTCATAAAATGTTAACTCTGCACTTAATATTTCCAAACTATCATTTTTGATTCTCAATTTAACAATTAATTCAATTTTAATGAAAGAAACGTAGTACTGGATAAATCCGATTATATATTTTCCTAATCGGAAAAGATTTTTATTGCAACAAAAATGATTTTTTTTATTTGAAAATCCCTATTTGTTGATACAAGAAAAATATTGTTAAATCAAAAAAATATTTTATTGAAGGTATTAGGTACTAAATTTCTTTGATTCGTGTAATATTTTTACTCAATAAAAATTTTTTTTAAGATTTCTTTAACTACTATATTTTTTATATGTTTTCGTATTTTTTGCAACAATGTTATGGTTTTCAGGAAATGTAGGTGGCAACATTTTTCAAAGAGTGTTAAAATAATTATTAAACGATATTGTTTTTGATTATTTTGTATTTTTAGTACATTTTATTACAGACAAATATATTACTATCACAGAAATTTTCACATTATTTTTAATAATTGTAGTTAAATTTTATATAATTTTTACCAAAGAATAACATTTTTAATTGTATATTACGTCCTTAAAGAAACGATGTAATTTTTTGTAATTACTTTTTGCATAACAAAAATTCAAGCTAAAAATTTGTTTTATTTTTTATTCCTAAAATTAAAGCGTACTGGATTTTCTATTATCATTATAAATATTTGAAAAATCTTAATAATATAGTAAGAATAGAAAATAATAAAAAATCTTCTAATAAAAGAATTATTGAAATATTCTTTAAAAGTTGTAACTTCTTCACTTTCGTTTTGATTCTTACTTTCACGAAAATCATGTCGGTTATTTATTTTTTCTGGACATTTTAATTGTCACGAAAATGGAAAAAAACCAAAGGGAAATTCTGAAAAGCGGAAGTGAAAATAAACGTGAACAATCAATTCGAAATATTTAAAAAGTAAGACCCTTTTTTCCATATCTAATCCAGTTATAATTCAATCTAATCCATTTGTAATCCAGAGTGATGAAGCTTATCCTAAAAATTCCGAGTAATCCAGATAATTCGTATAGTAATCCAGTTATTCGGAATTATTTACTTCGGTAATCTAAATAGCTTTCAACTAATTTGTCAAAAAATTAGTATAAAATTAATCTTTTTGGTTTAAAATTCAACTGCTTGGTTCGACTCCTTTGCCAAAATTTTATTTTTTTGTTGCAAATGCATAATTTTAGAATTTTAGTTAAAATTTAATTTCTTCAGTTAAAAATTTGTTTTATTTTATGAGTAAAAAGTGAATTTTTTAATTGGAAATATAACTATTCCATTTTTAATTAAAATATACCATTATACGTTCAAAATTAAACAATTTGGTTGAGAATTCTTGTATTCTTAAAAAGATTTAACTTTTTGGTTGAGTATTCAACTATTTTATTCAAATTTTGTATTTGTTGGATAAAAAAATTAATTTTTTCAATTGAAAACATAAGCAAATAAATCTGCTTTATTGAAAAAATTTTTTTTCTGTTTTTTTTTTGTAATCTAAACTGTTTTTTTTTAATTCGTGTTCTTCTTTAAGCATTCAACTTTTTTTTTAATTCTTATATTTTGATCAACTTTAATTGTTTTCGATTAAAAATAAAAATATTTCATGTTCAAATTATCAACTATAATAGTTTTCGTTGAGAATGAATCTTTTTTTTTATTAAAAATTCAAAACAAGGTTGTTAAAAATCCATTTCAGAAAAAATAGTTTATATGCAAAAATGAATTTCTATTAGACGTCTCCGGTGCTCGTCGATAACAGGAAAATGGTTTAAATCATAAGAGTTGTATAGAGTAACATTAGTTAAAGATTTTTCAATATTATACAATTAGAAAAAAAAAATTTCGTAGACAAATTATTTGTTGAAAAAATGTTTTCTACAATTTTCCATAATTATACGTTTTCTTAAGTTACATTGGAAGAAATTTAAATGGAAGCAATATTTTATTAAAAAAATTTCCTCTTAAGATTATAATTGTTTATATTATAAATAAATTTAATGAAAAAATGCAGTAATCAGGCAATTTTCAAAAGAAAAACTTGTTTTTATCGATGTCAATTTTTTTGTAATTAGGAACTTTATGATAAATTTAGTAAAATTCATAATTTTTTTATCAATATAATGATTTTTTTTTAACAAATTTAATAAACAAATGCATTATTCGGGCATTTGTCGACAGGAAAATTCGGTTTTTTCAATGCCAGTCTTTACAGTTTGAAACTTCATGACAATTTTAGCAACATTCATGATAACTTAATAAATTTAATGATTTATTTTAACAAACTTAATGAACAAGTGCATGAATTAGGAATTTGTCCACAGAAAAATTTTTTTTTTTCCATGTCAAGTTTTGTAATTAGGAATTTCATGATAACTTCAGAAAAAATCATAATTTTTTAAAGAATTTCATAATTTTTTTAAACAAATTTAATAAACAAATGCATTATTGGGACATCTGTAGATGGAAAAATTCTTTTTTTCGATGTCAGACTTTTAATTGGGATCTTCATAATAAATTCAGCTAGATTCATGATGGGTTGCTGAATTTTATGAGTTGTTAAAACAAATTTAACAAACAAATGCATTAATCGGGCTCCTGTGAACGGAAAAATTCGTTTTTTCTGCAACGTCAGTCTTTTTAATTGGGAAATTCATGATGATTTCAGAAAAATTAATTTATTGTGAAGATCCCAATTAAAAGTCTGACATAGAAAAAAAAAGATTTTTCCGCAACCGATGCCCCAATAATGCATTTGATTATTAAATTTGTTTGAAAAAAATCATAAGATTAATCAACAAATTATGAATTTTCCTAAAATTTCCATGGAGTTTCTAATTTTTAAAAAATTGACATAAAAAAAACGAATTTTTTGTTCGAAAAAATGCCTGATTACTACATGTGTTCATTAAATTTGTTTTTAATATCAACAGTTATAATCTTAAGAGAGACTTTTTTTAATATAATATTATTTCTATTTAAGTTTCTTGCAATATAACTTGAAAAAAAGTATAATTATGGAAAATCGTAGAAAACATTTTTTCAACAAATAATTTGTTTATAACAATCTTTTGTCTATTGTCTAATATTGGAACATCTTTAACTAATGTTACTCTATGTAACTCAGGCGATTTCAATAATTGTCCTGTTATTGACGAGCACCGGGAACGTCAAATAGAAAAAATAGCAATTTTTTCGTCATATTTGTTTATTTTTACAAAAATTCAAAACCTAAATCAAAAATCAGGCTCTACAACTCTCTTAGAAATCTTATCAGCTTTTTTCAAATTTTGTGTTCAATTCGGTCAATATTTGTGGGCTGTACGTTATTTTGAACCAAAGAAAGTCATTTTTTCCCACTGTGCGACACTAACCCAATCAGGTAATCTTACCTTCCCGCCAAAAATTTAAAAATTATAAAATTTAAAGACTAAAAGAAAATTCAAACTTATGTTTTTTCAAACTTTTCTTAAGTTATTATATTCAATATTTATAGCTCCTTTAATTTTAGCAGAAAAAATATATCCGAAAATATGCAATAAATTAATTTAAATTTATATTAAAACATCACATAAATTTCACAAAGTAGGTAATTAGTGACCTTGAGTTGCAGGCGACGATATTTTATCATAGAATCTGCTTTACTTTAATAAAGGGGTTGTGCTCGCCTTTTGGCGATTTTGTGTGGACATTAAGCACCGTTCGTGGGCTCGTTATAATTTTTATGTAAAGCAGGATGTCGGAACGGATGTCCCGTGGATCGTATCTCGTTTCCTGATTATCGAGTTTAGGTAGATTCGTAACTGAGGATCACTGGAAGCGATGTTCAGAAGGTGGCTCTTATCGTCCTATTAGGGGATCCGCTCTCGGTACTTTATTGAATGGGCGAGCATCGTTTGGTCGCTTTATCAGAGCAGCGAATCGGTGCGCGCGCTCTTTTATGGTCCTTAGGTGCACATCTTTAATACGCGTTTCTTTATTATTAAACGTAACATAATAAAATTCCACCACCAATTAGTGTAATTCCATGTACTGGCTTCAAATATATGTTGCGGCGGTACGCAAGCGTAACGTCATTAGGGTACGCACTTACATAGAAGTAGCTCTACACTTTCTGTGCGAAAACACTTGTTCCTTATTATCTCATCGTAAAATAATCATTTTTATCACTTTTCCCACATTTTATTCATTTAAATTAAACTAGAGTGGGGCAATCACAATTTATCAGACCACAAGTGTCTTACGTTCCTGATTTGACCTTTTAGGAAATAAAAAAAAATCCACCTTGACCTGGGTTCGAATCTACGAAACAACGACAAATGCCCGAAAAAAGGGTGGGGATGAAGGGGCCCCAACCATCGCCCCCTCTCGTGAGATCCAATGCACGGGAGTGGGCAACCGGCGCAACAAAGCCGCGCCAAGTCGCGCACTCGCGAATAATGATCTCCCGAAAGAATGATCGGACTGGAAGGAGTTGTTGTGCGTTACCCGTTTGGGCATTGTTACAAAATCTGAGAGAAATTTGACATGACTTGAATTAAAAGTGACGTTTATTATATGTGGGGAAAAAGCCCGCAAGCGGGAAAAAACCACAAAATCTGACAATTTATTTTATGAGAGACAAGTAAAGAAGAAGAGTGGGAAGAGGTAAAATGCCCGACTCGCACTATGACCTGCTAAGGTTACCCCCACCATTGCATCCCGCCCGTTACCCCTCGCTTGCTTTTTCTCGCCTGGGATTATATCTTCGAAGACTGGCGTACCTGAGATATTTAAGGTTATGTGACGAGTGGGTCACGTCACCTGATTCCTACCTTACCCTCATTTTTTTTATTTCCCAACTTATTTTCACACAAAGCGCCACATAGAGTTGAAAATTTGGGATAATAAATAAGAAGCACTAAGAAAGGTGGGTCAGGTCCTAAATTATATTAATTATGAAAAAAGCAAAAAAAAATTATTCACAGCAAAAAACTTTTTTCATAATTATACAAATTTAGGACCAGACCCACCATTCTTAGTTCTTCTTGTTTATTATGCCAAATTTTCAACTCGATGTTACGTTTCGCGTGATAATAAGTTGGGAAATAAAAAAAGTCGCGGTAAGGTAGGAATCCGGTCACGTGACCCACTCATCACATGGCCTTAAGGGTTCCCCGCAATAAAATTGAGCTGTTGTCCATTTTGGTTCCATTTCAGAAATTTCTCATGGAGTTTATAACTCAAAAATTCGAAGATTACAAAAAGTCTTTCGTAAAATTGAAATTGTTCAACTTTATTTGTATAATATTCGTCTTTTTAGTTATAAAAT
>NC_046666.1:46944442-46969611 GCF_010883055.1 Belonocnema kinseyi | reverse complement strand
TGATTGCAAATTTAAATATTTTCAGTTTGAAATGTCGTTTTTTTTCAAAAATTGATCTTTAAACATATAGTTAAACTATTTTATTGATGTTTGCACTTTTTTTGTTTGAATATTCTATTATTTGGATATAAAATCGTGTATTAAAAAGTCTTGTTTCTTGTTAGAAGACTATTTTTCTTGGTGGAAAATTCTCAAAAATATTTATATTCAACTATTTAATTAAAAATTATACTATTTTCTTGAATTGAAAATCTAAATTTTTATTGAAAATTCATATTTAAGAATATTTTTGAAGATTACCAATATTTTATCGAAAAATCATAAACTTTTAAGATATTTTTTTATATTGCAGGATTGATTAAGAATTTATGGGAAAACTTTCAATTTTGTTTCTTTTATAAATTATTTTTTACAGAATTCTTAAAAAGAGTTTCAAACCAAAAACGAATGTAGAAGAATAAATGAAATTGAACAATTATCACTTTAAAAAAATCGATTAAGTTAAAACATATTTAGAAGTTTTTAAGAGATTCAAAACTAATTTCAAAAGTTTAACAAAATATACATTTTTGAAGATCTCGAAATAAGATTTTGACGTTTTCAAATGATTTTTAAACTTTTCAGATAATAAAAAAATATACTTAAGATTGCTGTTCATATTTTAAATGATTTTTTATTTTAAAAAAATCATTTTAAATGAATATTTAAATAAGATTTCAAAGCAAATTTGTATTCATAAATAACTATTGAACAATGATTGATATGTGGCAACTCAAAATAAAAAGGATTTAACTTCTAATTTAAAAAGTGTTCATGAAAAAAATGTAATCTTTTAATTTTTAATGCTTTTCAATAAAAATTGCTTAAAATGCTATAATTTAAAAAAAGTTCCAGATTGGTTGTTTCATTGTTCAATTTAGAGCATTGAAACTTAGAGCGTGAATTATTTTTTTTTAACATTCGATCTGTACAATTTATGCAAATTATAGTTTATTTATTTTGCAATTTACCGATATTTATTTTAAAATTCGAAAATTAAAAATGATTATGTTCTAAAATTAATTTTAAGAACATATTTAAAAATATTAAAAAAGATTTCCAAACTTATCATTTATGAAACTTAGAATTTATTTATTTTGCAATTTACCGATATTTATTTTAAATTTGGAAAGTAAAACATGATTATTTTTGAAATTAATTTTAAGAATATATTTAGTAAGATTTAAAAATATTTCCAAAATTGTCCGAAAATAATATGGAACATTTTAACAGCTTATTTTAATTTTGCAGGATTTATTACAAGTTTAATGACAAACTCGAATGATATAAAAAGGAGCTGTTAAGAAGTTTAAAAAGAATTTAAAAAATGATAAAGAATTAATAAACATTCCATAACATTTTCAACATAATTTAGGATTTCGAAGATTTTGAATAAAATTTTGAAACTGTTTAAGCATATTGAACGGCGGAAAAAGAAGAAAAGAATTCCCCAAAATAAAATTAAGCTGTTCTCCCTTTTGGTTCCACTCCAAAAACTCTTTGATTAAAATAAAATTTTGTTCGTCTTTTTAGGTTGTAAATTCAAGTACATTTATAGATTCTCTTCTTTTTTAAACTTATACTTTAATGTTCAAAAGTCGCACTGAATTTTTTTAAGTTGATATTTTCTGGTTATGAAGGCCTCTGTTTGATTCAGAATAATCTTTTTTGGTGGAAAATTGTACCATTTTGTTAAAAATTCGTTCTTCTTTTTTTTTTTAAACTGAATTTATTTTAACTAAACATTTATTCATCTTTTTTGGTAGAAAAATACTCTTGGTTGAAAATTAATTTTCTTAGTTGAAAATTAATTTACTCCGAGAAAAATATAACTAGTTTATAAAAAATTTATTGCGTTTTGATAGAAACTTAATCTTCTTAGATAAAAATTCAATTTTGTAGTTAAAAATTGATTGGGTTGCAAATTTAAATATTTTCAATTAAAAAGTCGTTTTTTTTTTAAATTTTTAAACTTAAAACTTAACTATATTATTTATGTTGCACTTGGTAGAAGATTCTTCTTCTTGGTAGAAATTTCACATAAATATTTATATTCAACTAGTTGGTGAAAAATTAAACTATTTTCTTGAACTGAAAATTTACATTTTTATTGAAAGTTCTTACTCCTGAGTAAAAAATGGGAATATTCTGTATAAACCCCGTCATTAGTCCTAAAATTATTTTTAAAAATATTTAAAAACGTTTCCAAAATTGTAAAGAAAAAATAATCTGGAAGATTTTCGGGCATTTTAAAAAAATGTTCAGGTTTTATTAAAGATGGTAGGAAAAAGTCGAATCATTTTAAACAATATTCAGAAGTTTCGAAAGAATTTCAAAAATAGTTCAAAAGTTGAAAAGATTCCAAATAATTAAAAATTAAATTATATACGAACAATTCATTAAGATTCCAATGAAAATTAAAAATGGTTTTTCATCTTAGCAAATTAATTTTAAGAGAATGTTTAAGAAGATTTCGGAAGATTTGGAAAATTTTAAACAAAAATTAGATAATTTTAAATGGTTATTTTTTTGCAGGATTGATTAAGGATTAAAGATTTTTAAGGTTTGAAGTTAATGAAAAAAATTTCTGAAGATTTCTGGGAAAATTTTCAATTATATTTTTGTTCTAAAACTTGTTTTTTACAAAATACTTGAAAAGAGTTTTAAATACAACAAAAATTTGGAAGTATAAAAAAAAGAACAATTCCTATTATTTTAGAAAAAATTCGATTATATTAAAAGATATTTAGAACTTTTGAAAAAATTAAAAATAACTAAAAGTATGGAATGATTCCAACAATGTTTTAACAAAATATATGTTTTTGAAAATTTTTTGATAAGATTTTGACGGTTTTAAATGAATTTTCAAGATCTTCAGATAATAATAAAATATACTTAAGATTCCTGTGAAAATATTAACGATTTTTCTTTTAAAAAGTAATTTAAAAAAATATTTAACAAGATTTCAAAACAAATTTTGATTTATAAATAAAAAATTGAACAATTATTAATTTTGGACCATTTAAAATAAAAAAAGTTTAACTTCTAGTTTAAAAAGTGTTAATTTAAAAAATTGCAACATTTCAACTTTTAATGATTTTAACTGAAATTGCTTAAAATTACATAATTAAACAAAATTTTAATTACTTCATTTATTGCTCAAATTAGAGCATTGAAAATTATAGCGTGGATTTTTTTAACCTTCGATATGTACTATTTATGAAAGTTAGAATTTTTTCGTAGTTTACCGATATTCATTTTAAAATTAGAAAATTATTGTTTGTTTTTTGTCAATTAATTTTAAGGGCACATTTAAAAAGATTTAAAAAGATTTGCAAAATTTTCAGAAAATAATCCGTAAGATTTGAACGCATTATTTTAATTTTGCAGTATTTATTAACAGTTTTAGAAAAAACTCGAATGACATAAAAAATTGTTGAGAAGTTTTTATAAAATTTTAAAAATGATAAAAAATTTAAAAATATTCCATAATTTTTTTAACCAAATTTAAGTTGTTAAAGATTTTGAAATCAAATTTTGAAACTTTTTAATCATTTTGAAAGGCTGAAAAAGAAGAAATAAATTTGATTAAAATTTATATTGACAAAACATTTATATCATTATATTTTACTGATTATTATCAAAGATGTATTATTTTAGCAGTATTTGCAATGTTTGGAAAGTTAAGGATAATACGGCAATGAAAATACATAAAGTTAAAATATTTGGTTACAAAAAGTATTTACAATAAAGGCTATTCTTACCTTTTCAATTATTTTTGTGATTAAATTATTCTTATATTAACATGTACATTAAATCAGCCTAATTTTACAATATTTTGAAATTTAAATTCATAAGGTTAATATATTTAAAAATGAAAACGTAAACAACAAATTAAAATATGCAAAAAATAATTGAACTTCACTTATTTCACAAAGGGCTTAATACATTTTTCTTTAAAAATTTTTCTAAAAATTTAATCCGCTTAAAAGCTATCTAAAGCATATAAAAAATGAAGAACTTTTGAGTTGAAAATCGCTTTAATAACCCCAGTGACAAATAAATATTTTCTGATTTTTAAAAACCTCTGTAAAACGCACAGTTTTCGATTTAATTCTTGTATAATACTTTTCAACTCAGTTTTTGATTTTAAATAACAATTCCTAAACAATAATTTAAGATTTGTAGAAAAAAATTGATCGCTAGTTTAAATATTACCTTTTTAAAAAAGTGCTCGGTACTATATTTTTCTTTCAAATATGGAATACTTTGAAATAAAAAAAAAAACAAGAATTCTGTAAAGAAAAGTTTAGTGCATTCTCAATTATTTTATTTAAAAAATTTTTAATTGTCAATTTTTCAATTGTTCTTTTTAAAAATGAAATGAATTCTTAATAAACTTTTTAAAACTGGTATTGATCTATTATTTCTTAAATATTTTTTTTAAAAACCCATAACATTTTTTTAAATTATCAAGAAAATGTAATAATTGTATTTTCAAGCATTTTTTAAAGATTATAACTTTGTTTTATGCCGTCAAATATTTATTTTTTATTATTTACATAATAAGAAAGAATTATGTAAGTATATGAGTGATTTCCAAAATGTTAACCATTTGTAGTCTAAGACATTTTCTATAATTAATGAATTCTTTGACTGAAAAACTTTTAAAAAATGAAAAATTAATTTTAATTAATTAAAATGAAAAATGAAGTTTTTATAAATATAAATACTAATAATATCTGCATTAAATTTTCTATAATTAATAAAATATTGAAATGAAATTTTCTATGATGATTGAATTCATTGTCCGAAAAACTTAATTTTGTTAATTGATAACATACAAATATAAAATAAGATATTAATTATTTCAGAGAGCAATTAAGAATATGAAATTAAAAATTATTTTTTAAAATCCTGCCTAATAAAGGATTTTTTTCATTAAGGAAAAATTAATTTTCTGAATTTGGCTAGATTAACATTTTTGTTCAAGTTAAAAAATTTGTTGCCTAAAACTTATTTAGTTTAAATTGAATAACACCCGATCATTTTATATTTTAAGAACTATTTTTTTTACTTATAACTTTCATGAATTTTTCCATTTTTTATGATTTTCAAACTGCTATTTTGTGTGTAAACAAAAAACAACTCTCTTACAACTTTAATTTAAATTAAATAAGGTTCATATAACAAAAGGTTTAAATTTTAAAAATCAATTTTAATCTAGCTGAATCCAAAAAAGTAATATTCCTTTATTGAATGAAGAATGCCTGTATTTTGTAGGAATATTTATTGTTATATTTAAGTTCGGATGATTTTTTCTTACCGATTCACAACAATGTTTCACGATTAAAAAAATTCGAAATGGTTTAATTTTAAGTATATTACTACATACAAAAAATCAGCGAAAAAAATTATAGACGCAGTAAATTTATAACCTTTTTGTAATTTTAGGAATGAAATGACTTTTGAGTCAGTTTGACGTTTCAAACTTCAGCACTTTTAGAAATTTGTAAGAAATTATGAAATATTTGATATATTTTTGGACAAATTTTTAAGTTTGAGATTATTATTAATTTCTTCAAAAATTTTTAATCAGTTCTTATCTTGTAAACTAACTTGAATTTTTCTAACAAATTGTGAAAAACTTTCAAAATTACAAAAATTTCACCTATACATTTACACAAATCTTTCACATTTGTAGGATTATTTTTGAATTTTTAAAAATTTTCTTTAACAAGTGATTAGTAAAAAAAAAATGGTTACAAGTTTTATCAGGAATTTAAAGAAAATATTTGTATTTTCTTTTAACCTTTCAAAATTATTTATAAGTTTTTTCCGAAATGTTAAAAAATGGACGTTTTTGATTTAAAGTTTTGCTTCTTTCTCTTCAAATTCTAAATAACCTTGAAATATTTTGAAAACGTGAGAAAATTCCTAATACCTTTTAAAATAATTCTAATTTTTCCTTTAAAAAAATCTTAAAAATATTACCTCAAAACATTCCACATTCATTCTATGAAAAGTTTGTGAATGTTTTTAAATACTTTGAAATCTTTTTTGAATATTCTACTAAAATTAATTTTTCGAAAAGGAAAAGAATCATTTTAAATTTTTCTAGAAAACTTAAGAAAAAATTTAATTCTTTTGACATCTTTCGAAACGCTTGAAAAGCTTCTAAATGTGTTCTTCGCTATCTTCAGGAAAGTACTTTTTGTTTAAATTTGATTGCAATATTTTCAAAATTCAAATTATTCTTGAATCATTTGCGTTGAATTTCTAAAACAAAAGATTAATTTACTAAGAAAAAAGGCTCTTTTTCAGCAAAGTACATGCAGTTTCATTTAAAAAAGATCAATTCCCAACTATGATTAGAATGTTTAAAATGCCTGAAAAATAAATGTACAAAAAAAAGAGACAAATTTTCAATAAAGCAGCTTTTTTAAAATAAACAAAAAAGATTTTTTAAGAAAAAATTGAAGAATTACATTTTTAGTGAAAACGATCAATTTTCAACCAAACAAATGAATTCTCAATAAAATAATTCAATTTTAAATATATATATTAAATTATTATAATAAATATATTAAAGGTGATTTGTTACAATTTTTTTAAATTTAACTTTTTAAAATAAATTTAAAAAATTCCATTTTTTAACCAAAATTCTTTTTCAATTGAAAACTCAACTACTAATTTACTTTTGACTTAAAATTGATCGTATCTCCTTGAATATTCAACTATTACATTTTTCATTTAAGATCCATCACTTTTGTTGAATATTTAAATACTCTGTTCTAAAATTTTTTTAATCAATTTTTTAAACTGAAATTTAAAAAATTCCATCCTTGATAAAACATTAATTTTTAGTTGAAAATTCAACTTTTCATTTAAAAATATTCGTTGTTTCCCTTTTTTTTTGAAAATTGATCTTTTTACATTGAAAAGGAAAAATTCAAATACTTGATTAAAGATTGAACCAATTTCTTAAAAATGCATCGTATTAGCTAAAGATATCTTTCTTTCGTTGAAAATTTAACTATTAAAAAAAAAACTCTATCTTTAAATATCAAGTTTTTTAACTGATAATTTGAAAATTATACATTCAATTGTTGTGAAAATTGAAAACTTAACTGTTTAGTTAAAATTTTCTGAATTTGTTGTAAATTTATCTTTTTGGTAGAAAATTAATCTTGTATATTCATTAATTAAACTTTTGATCCATCTTTTTGTTTAGAAATTGAACTACTTAGTTAAAATATATTGCATTATTAGGTGAAGATCCATCTCTTTCGTTGAAAATTGAACTATTTTGTTGAAATTTTTTTTCATTCATTAAATATTCAGCTGTTTGGTTTAAAATTGAACTATTTTGTTAACAATTTGCTTTTTAAATATTTAAAATTCATTTTTTTAAACAGAAAATATAAAAATACCATTCATTGATTAAAATTGATCGTGTTTAGTTGAAAATGCAATTATTTGTTGTAATATTTGTGTATTTCATGTAAATTCGTCTTTTTAAGAAAATGCATATTGTTAATTGAATATGCAACCACTAGGTTTAAAGTTGGACTAAATTGTTCCAAACATATTTCAATAACTGAAGATCTATCTATTTGGTTGAAAATTAAACTTATTTGTCTAAAATTACTTGTTTTTTTCCTGAAATTTTTGTTGTTGCTGAAGATTAGTTTTTAAAAATTAATTTGCATTTATTTCATTGTTGGCAGAAAATTAAACTTTTTCATGTGAAAATTCTACAGATTATTTCAGATTTCTCTCTGTGGCTGAAAATGTAACTAATTTGTTAAAAAAATTTGTTGTTGTTGAAAATAAATCTTTTCAACTGAAAATTCAATTATTGTTATTTTTGTAGGAAATTTTGTAGGAAAATATTCCATCTGAAAATTCTACAGATTATTTCAGATTTCTCTTTGTTGCTGAAAATGTAACTAATTTGTTAATAATTTCATTTTTTGTTGTTGAAAATAAATCTTTTCAATTGAAAATTCCACTATTCTTATTTTTGTAGGAAATTTTATAGGAAATTTTGTAGAAAATTTTGTAGGAAACTTTTCCATCTGAAAATTCTACAGATTAGTTCAGATTTCTCTGTGTGGCTGAAAATTTAACTAATTTGTTAAAAATTTCTTTTTTTTTAGTTGAGAATGAATCTTTTCAACTGAAAGTTCAGCTATTGTTATTTTTGCAGGAAATTAAACTATTTTGTTGAGAACGTTTTGGATTTAAAATTAATTTTTTTTTAAATCTTAACTTTTATATTTTGTGTTAAGAATGGATCTTAATTATTGTATACTCGAGTACTTAATTAAAGGGTGACTTTATAAAAAATGTCATGGAGATTCATCATTTCAATCAAGATTTGAACTATTTTATTAAAAATAATATTATTTTATTAAAAATTCAATCATAGGTTCAAAACTTTATATGTTTAAAATTAGTTTAAAGTTAAAGATAAAGTTAAATCTTTTTTAATTAAAAATTCGACAAATTGGCTGAAAATTCATCTTCGTAGGTTCAAAATGGAAGTATTTGGTTATAAATTCCACTATTTTATTAAAAATTGATCACTTTGGCTTAAAACTTTGACATTTTGATTCTAAATTCGACTTTTTGGTCAAGAATTAATTTTTGTTTCAAAATTCATGCTCGTAGGTCGAAAATTCAAATTTGAGGTTGAAGATTAAACTATTTGGTTACAAATTTAATTTTTTTTCTGAAAATTATACTACTTTGCTTGAAAAGTCGACTTTTTTTGTATTAAAATTCAACTGCTTTGTTCAAACTTCTTATTGGATTGAAAATTCATATTTTTGGTAGAAAAGTACTTGGTTGGGAAATTATCTTTCTTGATTGAAAATTCCACTGCCGTATAAAAAATTCGTATTTTTGTTTGGAAGATTCGACTAATTGGTTAAAAACGCAAATTTTTGTGGTTTAAGCTTATTTTATTTTTATTTTTAAATAAAAATTCGACTTTAAAAGTTGCAAGTTAAATCATTTGTTTAAAAATTCGTCTCCCTTGGTTGAAAATTCAACTATTTTGTTGTTTGGTCTAAAATTAATTTTTTTATTCGTTGAAAATTCAACGATTTAGTTGAAAAATTACCTTTCTTATTTGAATAGTCCTCTTTCTGGTTTAAAAGTCAACTGTTTTCTAACAATTTTGACTTTTTAGCTTGAAAACTCAATTTTTTCTGAGATATTTAATATCAATTTCAATATGGTACCTGAAGGTCTATTTTATTAAAAAAAAAATTTTCTCCTAATTTCGTTTTAAAAAATCACCATATTTTTCCTTTTTTGATTTGAACGGCCCCTAAGATCAATAATTTAAATTGTTTTATATTGGCTACCTTTGGCAATGATTGGCCATTTCAAAATGATCATATACAATGGAACTCTTCTATAGCGCCGATTTTGGGGCTAAAGGTGGGTGGGAACTAACTCATTATAGCCCGCTCCGCTGTTGTTTTCGTTCAGGGCTGAGTGCTCGCCTGAGTGACAACCATAGACCCCGCGCACTCCGCGCAGCTTCCGATACACCTACTTGCTGCGAGTCGTCAATTTTCGGAAGGGCTACAGATGGGAGGGCTATTGAAGAGTTTCACTGAATTAATAAACTTTCACAATATTGCACTGTTTACTAATAATATTTTTATTCGTGAATATTCCCTAATTACGTATATTTAATTTAAAGCAAATGACCAATCATTGGGGAGTGGCCAACCATTGAACCCATTACACTGCCTCTAATTGAAAGAGGCCCAACAAAATAATCCTGCTCTCAAAATCACCATCCATTGCAAAATAGAATCTGAATGATTTTCTCGTTTAGCGAATGACCTCTATAAATTCTGGTATTTTGTTATTTATAAATCAATACTGATTGGATCTAAAAAGAATTTGGAATCCAGGAGCGAAGTTCCCATCCCCAAATAGCAATTCAATTGATCTTGTCCGTTTCTGTCAGACAATTCATCTTGCTCCTGCCGGCGCGTCTGGACGTGCGTCTAAGTTCTAGGTTGGACGCTGGTTCCTGGGTCTCTTGGTCCGCTGCGACGCTTCGCTGCCGCGATTCCATCCGTCGCAACGGAAAAAAGGGACAGCTGTCCAGTCGACCGCCAAACTACCAATTAATTACGGACATGGACCCACTCACACTCTCTCACTTGCTTGTATTTTTCGTGTCCTCAATCCTTCGTCAGTCGTGAATAAAAATTGTTCTGCCAAACCACAAGGCGTTCACTATCTTCCGTCCAGTTTTTGCTAATTGAATTTAATGGAGCGATGACCGACCAGCGACCAAAGTGTTTTCAGATAGAAGGTTACACAAAATTGTCAATTAAACTGTATTAAATAAATATCTACAAAAGGCCAGTTTAAGGTCGTTCGATAATTCAGTAACGCTATTGACTGAACTCGGGATTATGGTTTTCTGCAGTTTTCTTCTCCCCTGGCAAACGTCCAGGAAAATTCGAGAACTTCGTCATCAGGATGAGTTTTCAACCAAGAAAGATGATTTTTCAATCAAATAATTGAATTTTCTATTGTTATACTATATTATTTAACTTTAAACAGAGAAAATTAATTTTCAACCAAGTAGTTTTTTTCACAGAAAAAGGATACTCTTAAACTAAATTATTTAATTTTCAACCAAAATAAATGAATTTTTAATCAGGAAAGGTAATAAAAATGGCTCGCAAATATTTTATTGATAATGTATTACTTTTTGTTAAAGATAATTTTTTAAACTAAAAATTAAATCTTTCCATTTTTTATTGTAAATGCATTCCTTTTAGTTAAAAATTCATGTCTTTTCTCAAAAATTAATTTTTTTGAGCATATCATTTTGATTGAAAATTTATTTCTTCCGTTAAAGTTTTTGTTTATTAACAATGTAACTATTACAATTTTAATTACTACGAAAAAAGATTAAATTTATTTCAAAAGGACGAACTTTCCATCGAAAGTCGAAACAGACGAGTTTGAAACAAAACAGTAAAATTTTCGATCGAAAAGGAATACTTTTGAATAAAATAGTTAAATTTACAGTATAATAATTAAACTTTTAACAAAATTATTTAATATCTAACAACAAAAAGATGAATTTTCTCTGAATTTTCGAACACAATAGTAGAATTTTTAACGAAATAATTTAATTTTCAATGCAATAGTTGTTTTTTCACCAAAAAAAGATGGAGTTTTAAAAAATATTATTGATTTTCTATACAAAAAATACGACTTTTCAAATAATAAATTTAATCTTCAACAACAACAAAATTAATTTTTGTAGTAAAAAATATGACTGAATTTTCAATTAAAAGAAATAATTTTTTCCTAAAAAGACGAATTTTCAACAAAATAGTTGGACCCTTACGAAAAGCGAAGAATTTTTAACAAAATAGTTGATTTTCTAATTAAAGTGTGTATATTTTAAAATAAATTCTTTAATTTTTACCAAAGCATATTAATTTTCAGCCAAAAACAAGAATTATTTGCCAGGAAAATTAATTTTCTACCAAATAGACGAAGGTCTAACAAAATACATGAATTTTCAACTAAGTTGTTAAATTTTATACTAAAAAATATACATTTTTAACAACAAACGTGACTGCATTTTCGAGAGTAATCTAGGTAATATTGGAGTAATTTACATTAGTAATCTAAATAGTTTTCAAGTAATATTTTATTGACATATTGTTGGTTGAAAAAAATTTTTTTTATTAAAAATTTATTCGTTCCATTTTGTATTGTAAATGTGTCCTTTTCAGTTTAAAATTAATATAATTCGTTAAAAATTCATATTTTCTGGCATTTAATTAATCCCCTTGGTTGGAATACTTTATCAAATATTTAGTTTTGGTTGGAAACTCGTCACTTTACTTGAAAATTTATCTCTGATTAAATTTTGTTATCGTTGAAAATTTTTGTTTTTAATAGAAAATGAAACTATTACACGTTTTATTAACACGAAAAAAAATTAATTTTCATTCCAAAAGGACGAATTTTGTATCAAAAATCGAAACAGACGAATTATAAACCAAACATTGAAATTTTCGATCAAAAAGGGTAATTCTTTAGTAAAATAGTAGAATTTTTAACAAAATAATTGAACTTTTATACACCTAGTTTAATTTTTAACAAAAAGAAATAAATTTGTAATCCACAAAGAGAAATTTTCAACAAAGCTGTCCAGTTTTCAAATATATAATAGTAGAATTTTCAGCGAAATAAATCAATTTTCAACTAAATAGTTCAATTTTTAACTAAATAGTTCAATTTTTAATCATATACTTGAATTTTCAAGCTGTAAAAAAGAATTTTAAGGTAAATAGTTGAATATTTAAAACTAATTAAGTTTTTAACAAAACAGTGGAATTTGATGAAAGCTATAATAATGAATCTTGAAAAAGTGAATTTTTAACAAAGAGATTTCACTGTCAACCAAGTACAGTTAAATTTTCAACCAAAAATGTTTCTTTCCTAACGAAAAATGAAATAAAAACGATTTAAAATTTTCAATTCCAAACGAAAATCAGTTATTGGACCAAACAGACGATTTAAAAAAATAAAAGTTGAATTTTCAACCAGAAAAGATTTGTCTGTCAAGAAACAATTAAATTGCGGAATTTTTAATCCAAAAATGCGAGTTTTCTAGAAAAAGTGGGAATTTTTAACATAAAAATATTGAAAATATGAATTTTCATTCAAAAATTTTATTTTTAAAAAATGAATTCTCAATCATGTAAATTAATTTCTTACCAAAAAATACGAATTTACAACTAAACAAAGAGTATGAATTTTGAAATAAAAATGTATTAATTTTTAACTAAATAAATGAATTTCCAACAAAATAGTTAAATCTTCTAACAAATTGTAAAATTCTTAACCAAAATAGATGAGTAGTGAACCCAAATTTTGAGAGACTTTTTAACTAAAAGTAATAAAGTGAAGTTTTTTCAAAACAGAGAGAAAAGAAGAATTTCATTTTTTTAAATCTCATCACGCACGACTCGCTTCGCTCGGAAGTTTGAGCCTGCCAAGGTCCTATGTTTATTGTGAATTCTGTTTTGTTAAAGCTCCTTCGGCTTTAACGAACCCATTCTCGTAATGTATATCATGCTTTGCCTTCGATTTTTTCCAAAATGTTAATTTTTCTAAATTATGCAACACTATTATATAAAATGTAAATTACATTTATTTATATATCTCGGACTGTGATTGCTAATTAAAATATTGCAAAATAAAGTATTCCTTTTATTTATACTAATTACTTTAATATTTTTCCTATTTGACATTAAATTTTATTCTCAGCTACCCTGTAAAATGTATCATTTCAATAAATCTATATTATTACAATTCATAATGTCCAATTGTATTTTCATTGTCTTGCTTTTATAATTTGAAAAAATGCTGATCCTCTAAAAAAAGCAATTTGGTTAATAAAAATTTTATTCCAACTTCTGTCGTTTTCCATAATTTTAATTTGTTTATTGCCAATTTCACTTTTTACGATTTAAACTAAAAATACGCATCCTAACGTAAACTGGTTTTAATCAAATTTGTGGATGATTTAGGCGGAAAATTTTGTTAAATAAAGTTTATTGTACCTTCAGTCGTTTTTCAAACAATTTAATTTTTAATTTTTTATTTTATTTTTTACGATTCAAACAAAACCTACACGTCCTATTAAAAATTATTAAAGACAAATGCATAACTCTTTTTTGTATGAGTAACTTTTTTCTATTGCCTTTTTCATAGTTTGTGGCGTTTGTTCACAAATTTAATCTTTTCATGTTTAATTTAATTTTTTACGATTAAAACTAAAACTACTAATTCCATAAAAAAATGATAGGTGATAAATTTATAGCTCTTATTAGGGAGTTAAAATTTTTAACTTTTGTCAAACTATTTTTCTTCGTAGATTATATCATTTCTCCTAAAATTTAATTACTTTAATTTTTACTGTTGTTTTTTACAAATAAAACCAAAACTACGCATTCTATGAAAAAATGACAAAAAAAGAAATTTGTGGATCTTTTCTGCCTGCACAATGTTTATTGATTTTTTTTTCGTTTCTTCAGAAAGTTCTTATACTAATCTTGTAGAATTTTCAAAAAGCAACTTTTTTCTTCTCTTGACTTTTTTTCTCCAAATATTAGACCAGTAATTTATACTATTTAATATTTTAACTTTAAAAATTAATTAATATCCAGGTCAACAAAATTAAATCATTTACTCAGAAACTTAATAGTTTTCAAATATTAGATCTGCATTTGAAAAACTTATTCCCTTAGTTGTAAAATTTAAAATTTTCCTGCTTCAGCAAATAACTTTATAGCTCTAAACACGTGGCTTATACTTGTACCAGCAATCCGAAAAATATGGTACTAATATTTTTGACCCTGCTTCGTGAGAATATTATCCTTTTAGGATTTATAATTCTACACAATAGATGGGAAACGGGTCGTAATTTTTTTTTGCTGCAAAAAAAGCAAGGGTCGTATTGCCATAAAACCAGTGGCGTGGTCCGAAGAAAAAATGTGCTTGGCGGTACTTTCCATAAAATACGTTACAAGTTAGGCCCAGAAAAATATTTCTGATTGGAAATTCATCATGTTTCGTTAAAAATTCGTATTAAATATTGGGATGAAAATGTAATTACTTTGTTCAAAAATCAATCATTTTGTTGAAAATGCACTTATATTATTAAAAAGTTATTTTTTTTTATTTAAGAATTCAATTACTTTGTCAAACATTCATTTTCTAGTCGAAGGTGCATCTCTTTGGTTAAGAATGTAACTATTTTAATGAAAACTCGTTTCATGTTTACATGAAAATAAATTTTTTAAGCTGACAATAAAACTACTTCATTTTTGTTAAAAGTTTATCTTCTTAATTTAAAAATTTTAATATTTGGTTGAAAAATAATCCTTCTTGGTCAAAAGTTCAATTTTTTTGTTGAAAATTCATGTATTTTGAATTTTTTTGAAAGTTCGTCTGTCTTGGTAGAAAATTAATATTATTAATTAATAAATAATAATAAATAAATAAATAAAATAATAATAAATTAATTAATATTATTAATTTTTTTTATTGAAGATTCATAATTATAGTTGAAAATTAAATTATTTGCTTTTAAATGAACTCTTATGTTAAAAATTCTATTTTTTGGTAGAAAATTATTCTTCTTAGCTTAAAAATTTCAAAAATTTGTTAGCAAATTAAACCATTTTGTTGAAAATTAGACTTTTTGGTCCGAAAATATTTTTGATTGAAAAGTTATACTTTTCGGTCGAACATTCAACTTTTTTGTAGATAATTCGTCTTTTTATTTTTTAATTAAATAACTTTGTTAAAATGCATGTACTTTTACAATTCCTCTTTTTTTGAAAATTTAAACAAAAATGTTTGAAAATTTTTTTGTTTACACTTTTTTTTAATTAGAAAAATTAGCTTTACCATGTTTGGTCAAAACTTTTTCCTGAATATTGGATAAGGTGGACATTTTTACATGAAAATTTAACTATTTCATTTTTAGTTGAATCTTTGTGATGTATTTTGTATGAGTTGAAAATGTAACTATTCGGCAGAAAATTCATGTATTTGAAAAAAAAGTATTTTCGGATAATAAATTATTCTTATTTGTTTGAAGTTCACTGTTTTCTCAAACATTCAACTTTTAAGCATAAAAATTTTTTTTGCAAAAAAAATCATTTTTCCGATCTAAAATTCCACTGTTTTCCTAAAAATATAACTTTTCGACTTAAAAACATTACTCTTTTATTGAAAATTCATTTTTCATGGAAGAAAAGTCATCTTTCTTCGTTCAAAATCTTCTAAAAAATTTGTCTTGAAAAATCAACTAATTTGTTAAAAATCTAATTTTTTTGGAAAATGTTACTATTTTACTAAAATAATATCGTTTCTCTATACTTCAACTGTTAAGATAAAATTT
This sequence comes from Belonocnema kinseyi, assembly GCF_010883055.1. Classification (NCBI taxonomy): domain Eukaryota; kingdom Metazoa; phylum Arthropoda; class Insecta; order Hymenoptera; family Cynipidae; genus Belonocnema; species Belonocnema kinseyi. The sequence goes on along the minus strand of NC_046666.1, from coordinate 46,953,590 downwards.
CATATATTTGGATCACCGATTTTAGATTTTTTATTTTTTTTGAAAAATCCAGGTCTAAATATTTCAGGAAATGGTGAGAGTGGATTTTTAATTTTTTTGTTTATTTAATTTTTATTTTAATGCAAACAGCGAAAAAAATGTGGATTTTTGTAGCTCCATTTTTTATGTTTTAGACAACATTTTTCTTATATTTTTCGTCCTTTCGATTTAATGCACAGGGTTATAAGAAAGATAAAAAATTGTTAACTTGCATAGTCAATTGTTATAAACAAATTGTATTAACAAATACTCGAAATTAGAGTTTATTCGTTTTTAAAGTATATTTCTGCTTGCAAGTCGCTTGCTTTCATCGTTAGGATGATACATGGACATTACAATTTAATACGAAATTTTATTTGTTTATTTTGTAAACAAATGCACATTTTGGCCGTTTGTAGGCGAAAAGAAACTGTTTTTACTTCCGACCTTATTACAATCATGTTGCCAGTGATGTTTTCTGAAAAATTTTTTCCACCCATTAATGTTTGTTTATTCTATAAACAAATTATAAAACCAAATTCACATCTTAAACGTTTCTAAACGAAAAAATCGCTGTTTTTCTAGCCTTGCTAAAATCATATTGCCAATGATGTTTCCGGAAAAAATGTTTGCCATCTATCAATATTTGTTTACTTTACAAACAAATTACATAAACAACAGCTTATTTTCGGTGCTTTTAAGCGATAAGAAATCATTTTTTCCTCTGACCTGGCTGAAATTATATTTAGAATGATGCTTTCTAAAAAAAGAGCAAACTAGCAATATTTGTTTATTTTATAAACAAATTATATAAAAAATTCACATTTCGGGAAATTTTAAATCAAAATAAACCTTTCATCTTCTGACCTTGTTCAAATTATATCGAAAATAATGTTTTCTAAAAAATTGTTTGCCCCTATTAATATTTGTTTATTTTATAAACAATTTGTATAAAAAAATGAAAATTTTTGGCTTTTTCAAACGAAAATAAATCGTTTTTTCTAGCATTGTTTTTTAAATTATATTGACAATAATGTTTTCAGAAAAGCACCCCGATTTTTCTACTTATTGTAATATGTAGAACGTTTACTTGTTCATTTAAATTGTTTATAAATTTCATAAATTCATTTGTTTTACAATGGTTTATGTAGAAAACATTGCCAACCTAATTTCAAAAAGACTACAATAAAATTTTTTTCCTGCTTATAAACGCCTACAGTGTGTAGTTTTTATATGATTTGTTTATAAATTTTACTAACTCTATTTTATCGCAAAATGTTGTCAAATAGCATCATTCGCAACATAATTTTAACCAGGCTAGATGAAAAAACGCTCATTGGTTCTATAAGTTCATTGGTCATATAAATTCAACAACATCAGAAGAAAAAATAAATATTTTCGCTTAAAAACGAGTCATATGTGAATTTATTGAAATAATTTGTTTCTAAAACAAGCAAATAATAACTCATGGTGAAATTTTTCCAGAAAACATCATTGGCAATATAATTTCAGTAATGTCAGAAGAAAAAATGATTTCTTTTTGCTTGAAAACACCCAAAATGTATATTTGTTTACATAAATTGTTTATGAAATAAACAAATATTGGTGGGTGGCAAACAATTTTTCAGAAAACGTTATTAAAATTATAATTTTAGCAAGGACAGAAGGAAAAACTGTTTCTTTTCGCTTAAAATCGACAAAAATGTGCATTTATTCATATAATTTATTTATTAAATAAACAAACATTAGAAGGTTGCAAATTTTTTTTCAGAACACATCATTGGAAATATACGTTCAGCATGGTCAGAAGAACAAACGATTTCTTTTCGCTTAAAAATTCCCAAAATATGCATTTGTTTATATAATTTGTTTATAAAATGAACAAATCTTGATGGGCGGCAACCAATTTTTCAGAAAACGTAAATGAAAATATAATTTTAGTAAGGACAAAAGAAAAGACGGTTTCTTTTTGCCTAAAATCGCCTAAAATGTGCATTTATTCATTTAATTTGTTTATTAAATAAACAAATAGTGATAGGTCGCAAATTTTTTTCAGAAAACGTCGTTGGCAAGAAAAATTTAGGGAGGTTAGAAGAAAACACGATATCTGTTTGCTTAAAAAAACACAAAATGTGAATTTGTTTATATAATTTGTTTATAAAATGACGAAATATTGTTGATTAGCAAAAATTTCTTTAAAAAACATCATTGGCAATATAATTGCAACAAGGTGGGAAGAAAAAACGGTTTCTTCTCGCCTAAAAACGATCAAATGTGCATTTGTTTATAAAATAAACAATTAACATTTATTCTTAAATTTTAATGCCCACGTGTCATCCTAACGATAAAAGCAAGCGATTTCAGAGCAGATATATACTTAGAAGACGAATAACCCCTAATGTCGAGTAATTGTTTATACAATCTCTTTATAACAATTAACAATGTAAGTTAACAATTTTTCAAAATTCTTAAACCACTGTGCATTAAATACAAAAAACAAGAAATATAAGACAATTTTTTCTAGAAGATAAAAAATAAGATTAACAAAATCGACATTTTTTCGCTGTTTGCATTAAAATAAAAATTAAATAAACAAAACAATAAAAAATCTACTTGCACCATTTTCTGAAAAATTTAGACTGAATTGTTCAAAAAAAAAATTTTAATTAGTTCATAATTGCGTTCTAAATGTCATTTTGAGCCTCGTTTTCCGATCTCACCCCATTGTGCGACACCATAATGTTTCAAATAGTACTAAAAGATGATCAAAAGTAGAAGTTTTATCCGATTTCCATGAAATTTATTTGGTAAAGGAAAAACAACAAAAAATATCCTATTAGAGCCGGAAATTTAATTTATAATAGTCTTTCCTAGGCTTAAATATATAATGAGAGCAATTGCATTTTTGGAATGTCAAATAAAACATTTATTATTATCAAAATGAGCAGAACATTAAGAAATTAATCATCAGTTTAAAATTCATTAAAAAACGCAAAGGGAGAAACGACAATAATTTTCGAGGCTACCAATTTTTTTCAGGTCGACGCAAATGGCAGGGCTGAACTGGGAAGATGGTGAGATATGAAACTGACTTGAAAGTGGAAATGTAATTACTTTCGCGTGCAGATAATACCAGGATGACAAGGATAGGTTGACTATTCAATTTGATACGGTGTTAAAAGTTAAATATTTTCAGTACATTTTACATTAGCAGTTCATAAATATTATCCATTAAATTTTATTATGTAACCATTAGGGGCCATTCATTAATACTTTCACCATTTTGGGCTATTTTTGCCCTCTCCCCCTCTACTCCCCAAAAAACAATTGCACTTTCAACCAAATAGTTTAACTTTTGACATAAAAGTTCATTTTCAACCAAACCAGTATAAATGTTATTCCAAAAAGATATAATTTTGTAATCCAAAAGCACGAGCTTTCTATCAAAAAAGACGAATTTTTCGATAAAATAATGAAAGTTTTATCCAAAAAGTCGAATTTTGAACCAAAAGAAAATTATTTTATTTTTATTATATTTTATTTTTTTATGTTTCCTTACCCTCGAAATCAGTCCAAGGTCATTTCAAGGCAACCCCCGACACTTGATTGAAAGCGAGAGTTTGGTGTATTAGACTTTTTAATTAAAAGTAATTAACTTTCAGCTATAAAAGATGAATTATCAGCCGAAAAAGATAACTTTTCTACCACAAGATGAGTTTTTCAGTGACAAAGGATGAATATGCTATTCAGAAAGACTATGATACAATGAAGACTATGAAACATTTTCTTTTGACCTGTTATTAAATAATAATAATAATAATAATAATAATAATAATATGATGATGAAGGCCTTTACTAAAACAATAATTTAGCTGATAAAGGTGTCCATCTTATTATTATTAAAAATTAGCAACTTTTAACAACAACAATATAAATTGTCAACCGAAAAAGATAAATTTAAAAAAAAATATTTGAATTTCCAACAAAATAAATAAATTTCCCACCAAATCGTAACATTTTTAACTAAAAGAGACAAATTCTGAGCCAAAAATAAAATTGTAAACTTTGTGATTAAAACGAATGATGAATTTTTCAATCTAAATGGACGAATTTTCAACAAAACACTTGAATTTTTGACAAAAAAAGATAACTTTAACAAAATAGTTGAATTATTGATAAAATACAAAAAATAATTTTTTTAATTATACTGGAATAGTACCATTTTCAGCCAAAAAAATTTATTTTCAGAAAAAATAAGAATTTTTAAACAGAAACTATAAATTTTCAACAAAAAATGTTAATTTATAGACAAATAGTTGAGTTTTCAACTATAGTCAATTTTTAGAAAAAATGAAATGGTTACAATTTCTATTGAAAACTTTAACTGTCAGTCAATCCATAAATTTATTTTTACCATAATTGTTCAAGTTTTAACTCAAGTTCAATTTGAATTTGAAATTTTGAAATGCTCAAAGAGAATTTTCAACTATAGAAAGGAATAGTTTAATTTTAATTTTAAAAAAAGTAATTGTTATTCAAGAATGAAACAAATATCCAAGAAAATATTAAAATTTTCCGAAAAATAAATTAGATTTTAACACAAAAATAAAACGGGTTTTCAAATCAAAAATATGAATTTTTAACAACAAAATTAATTTTTAACTAAAAAGGTAAATTTTAAACTAATATGAGGAATGTTTAACAAAGAAAAACAAAATTTCATGCCGCAAATATGAGTTTTCAACGAAAAAGCCATAATAATAATTTAAATCAAAACAGATTAATTTTCAATCACAAAGTTGAATTTTCTAGAAAGAACAGTAATTTTTAAATTAAAATATAAATTTTTATTTTGAAATTTTAATTTTCTACTAAAAATCTAACAACTATATATGCAACTTTATAGTTAAATTTTAAACTAGAGAATATGAATAATAGCAAATAGTAGAATTTTGGTTAAAAAAATAAATTTTCAACTAAATAGTTAAATTTTTAACTAAAAAGGATCAATTTTTCATCTAAATTGCAAAGGATTTTTAATAGTCTAAAACATGAACCCAATTCTAATATTTTTAACCAATCGAGATTATCTGTTTGATATTTGGATATCAAATTTTATAAACAAATACAAATTTTTGGGCAGTTACATGTATCTAATTTGTTTATTGAAATATAAATTGTTCTATTTTACTAAATATTATCAAATATATATTATTTTTAGAAATATTTGCAGAAATTCATGTATTTTCTTGAAAATTCGTCTTAAAAAGTAGTTCAATTTTCAATAGAATAATTTCAAGTAGTTACCAAAAGGCATTATTTTAAAAAATTAAATTAAGTTAACTAACATAATTGTTTCAACAATTTATTATTTATTATAATATTCTCTTAGAATAATTCTAGAAAGTCGGATTTTTTTCTAATACTTTCCACTATAAAGTCTAATGTGGTTATAATTAAATCAAGTTAACAAACATAATTGTTTAGACAATTTATTATTTATAATAATATTCTGTTAGAATAATGCTAGAAATTCGGAGTTTTTTTCTAATATTTTCACTCTTAAAAAAAAACTACTTTCGTAATATGATTAATATAGAAAATTTTAAGAATATTTTAAATACCTGTTTGATTTCCGTAAAATAATAAAGAATAATTTTTAATTTTCCAAATTTGAAATAAATGTCGGTAAATTGCAAAATAAAAAAATTCTGAGTCTCATCAATTTTACAGATCGACGGTTAAAAGAACACGACGCTATAATTTTCAATGCTCTCAATTGAAGAATAAATTAACCAATTTGATTTTTTTAAATTATATCATTTTAAGCAATTTTCAGTGAAAAGGATTAAAACTTCAAAGATTACAATTTTTTAATAAAAACTTTTTAAATTAGAAGTTATAAATTCTTTTTATTTTGAATTTTCACAAGTTAATAATTGTTTAATTATTATTTATACATCAAAATTTGTTTAGAAATGTTGTTAAATATTCTTTTAAAAAGAAAAATTATTTTATTTTTTACGGGAATCTTTAGTATATTTTTTTATTATCTGAAAAGTGAAAAAAAAATCATTTAAAAAAGTCAAAATCTTATTTAAAGATCTTCAAACATACATATTTATTTAAACTATTAAATTATTTTTGAAGAAGTTTTTAAAACTTCTAAATATCTTTCAACCTAGTCGCTTTTTTTGTAAATTATTGATTGTTCAATTTTTAATTATTCTACAAAATTTTTTTTTGCTTTAAACTTTTTTTGAGTATTCCGTAAAAAAATAATTTTTTAAACAAAAAATTAATTAAAAATTCTCCTAGAAATCTCAAGACAATTTTTTCATTATCTTCAAACTTTAAAAATCATTTAATAGTTTCAAAATTTTTTTTAAAAATCTTCAAAAATCTACATTTTCTTTAAATTATTCTTTGAATTATTTTTGATTTTAAAAGAAGTGTTAAATATCTCTTAAATTTCTTTTAACTTCTTATGAAACTCCTAATCAATCCCTTAACTTTTTTAATTATTACAAATCTTTCTAAAAATAATCTATTTTTGATAACAGTCGGTAAAATATAATAATATAGATGTTTTTTATATGAAATTTATTTGAATTTATTTCTTCTTTCTGATCCTTTCAAAATGCTTGAAAAGTTTCAAAATTTGGTTTCAAAATCTTCAACAACCAAAATTTTATTTTAAATGTTATGGAATCTTTTTAAATTTGTTATCATTTTTTAAATTCTTTTAAAACTTCTAAACCATTTTTTATATCATTCGAGTTTTTTCTGTAACTTTCAACAAATACTGCAAAATTAAAATAATGCGTTAAAATCTTCTGAATTATTTTATGACAATTTTGAAAATCTTTTTAAATATACCCTTAAAATTAATTGACAAAAAACAAAGAATAATTTTTTATTTTGCAATTTTAAAATAAATATCGGTAAACTACAAAATAAAAAATTTAAACTTTCATAAATTGTACAGATCGAAGGTTTAAAAAATCCACGCTATAATTTTCAATGCTCTAATTTGAAAAATGAATCAACTAATTGAATTTTTTTTAAAATTATGTCATTTTAAGCGATTTCAGTGAAAAGCACCAAATCTTGATAGATTACAATTTTTTTGTAATTAACACTTTTTGAACTAGAAGTTAAATTCTTTTTATTTTAAATGGTGAAAAAATAATAATTGTTCAATTGTTATTTATAGATCAAAATTTGTTATGAAATCTTCTTTAATATTTTTTAAAATTATTTTTTGAAAAGAAAAATAGTTAAAATTGTTTGCAGGAATCTTGATTATATTTTGTTATATTCTGAAGATCTTAAAAAATCATTTCAAAAAACTATCAAAATCTGATTTAAAGATTATCAAAAATATATATTTTATTAACAAATTTTTCGAATCATTCCAATAATTAAATTATTTTTAATCTCTTCAAAATTTCCAAATATCTTTTAACCTATTCGAATTTTTTCTAAAAGAATAAATGTCCAATCCTTAATCAATCTTACAAAATAAAAAATAATCTGTTAAAAGTTCATAATTTTTGTTTAAAATTTTGGGAATCTTTCGAAATCTTCTTAAATATTGTTTTAAAATTAATTTTGTAAAATAAATACCCATTTTTAATTTTCATATGAATCCTAATGAATTTTTCGTATATAATTTTTTTTTTATTTATTTGGAATCTTTTCAACTGTTGAACTATTTTGGTAATTCTTTCAAACCTTCTGAATATCGTTTTAAATGATTCTACTTTTTCTTACCATCTTTAAAAAACCTGGAAAATTGTTAAATTGCCCGAAAATATTCCAGATTATTTTTTTTTCAATTTTGGAAATCTTTTTAAATCTTTTTAAAAATAGTTTTAGGACTAATAAATAGGGCTTTATACAAAATATTTCAAATTTTTACTCTGAAATAAAAATTTTCAATAAAAATGTAAATTTTCAGTTCGAAAAAATAGTTTAATTTTTTAACAAATAGTTGAATATAAATATTTATGTTAACTTTCCACCAAGAAGAATAATCTTCTACCAAGTGCAAACATAAATAATATAGTTTAGTTTCAAGTTTAAAAAAGAATTTTTCAGAAAAACAACTATTCAACTAAAAATATTTAAATTTGCAACCAAATCAATTTTTAACTATAAAATTGAATTTTTATCTAAGATGATTAAGTTTCAACCAAAACTCAATGAATTTTCTAGAAACTAGTTATATTTTTCTCGGAGAAAATTAATTTTGAACTAAGAAAATTAATTTTCAACCAAGATTATTTTTATACAAAAAAAATTGTTTAGTTAAAATAAATTAATTTTAAAATAAAAAAAAACGAATTTTTAACAAAATATTATATTTTTCCACCAAAAAAGAATAATCTAAATCAAACAGAGGACTTCATAACCAAAAAATATCAACTTTCTACTAAAAGAAATGAGTTTTTAAACTAAAACTCAGAATATTACACAAACAAAGTTGAATATTAAACCCAGAAAACTGCAATTTCTACGAAACTAGATGAATTTTTAAATTAAACAGACAAATTAAAAATAAAATAGTTCAATTATTATACAAAAAAAAATCAGTTTGACTTTTTAACATCAAAATATAGCTTTAAAAAGAGGTAAATCTATAAATGTACTTGAATTTAGAACCTGAAGAGACCAAAAATTTTCATTTTTATCAAAGATTTTTTGTAATCTTCTAATTTGAGTGTAATAAACTCCGTGGGCTGAAGTGGAACCAAAAGTGACAACATCTTAGTTTTATTTTGGAGAATCCGGAAAATGAAATGTACTATTTCTGTTCATAATGTCCAATTTAAATCTCTCATGTACTCCAACCTTTTAAAATATAATCCCAGGCGAGAGAAAGCAAGCGAGAGGTGAAGCGCTGGATGCAATGGTGGGGGTAACCTTAGCAGGTCATAAGGGACCGTCCATAAAGGACGTCCGCTAATTTTTTATAAAACTAGAGTGACCCCTCCCTTATGTCACACATGGTCACATTTTTACCAACCACCCCCTTCAAAAAGACGTCACAAATTTAATAAACCCCCCTCCTTGCGTTAATTTCAGTACTATTGTGACTTATTCATAATTTCAATAGTAAAATATA
>NC_046666.1:46925906-46944342 GCF_010883055.1 Belonocnema kinseyi | reverse complement strand
CCCCCCCCCCCTTTAGCTGCGGACGTCTTTTAAGGACGGTCCCTAATGCAAGTCGGGCATTTGCCTCTTAAATATCTCAGGTACGCCAGCAGGCGAGAAAAAGCAAGCGAGAGGTAAAGCGATGGATGCAAAGGCGGGGGTAACCTTAGCAGGGCATTTGCTGATTGGCCACCTGTGGCAATAATTGACAACTTAAAAATAATCATAGATTGAGAAATATTAACAAATTAAAACTTAGAATAAATATCACGAAGTGTGTTGAGTACAAACTTGTACTGTTTATTTATTTATTTTGTTAATATTCCTTAATTACGTGAATTAAAAAAAAGGAAAATCTTCGGAGGGTGGTCAAATATTGTACCCATTACCTTTTATAAGAGACCAGGTCATTTATTCTGAATACATAATTATTACTTATCTTGATAGATAGATCGCTTAGATTACTAGCTTAAATAAACAAATTCTTAAAATATTATATAAGTTTAGTTTATAAACTTAAAGAACAAATTCTGTTTTCATATAACTATTTATTGTTGTCATTATCAAGCAAAAGAATAAAAGAAACCATTTGAGCAGTCAACAACCGATTATTCATATCAGTGACTTCCGCCTCTTGGCGAACAATGAACGATACCGTATTTGCTTACGATATAATTGAAATTACGATGATAACCATTGTAACAATAATTTATTATGGCGTTGAAACAAGGCATCTTTGATTATAGAAAATAATTTAAATTGAGGCAATAAGAAAAATTTTATTATTCGTTTATGTAAGCTGTTCCGAATTTTTCGGAACAAGCAAAGCTCATTTAAAAATTTTTTGATTGCCACTAAAAAACATGTTTGTTTCAATCAAAAAATTCTTTCTTGAATAAAAGGTCAAATAAATGTTTTAGATATTCAAAAACAACGTTATTTAATTCAAACACATAATTTTGTATCTCAAGATAATTTTCTAAGAATTAAACAAATTCTATTTTTGATATAGGGTCAAAGAAATGTTTTATTCAAATAAATATTTCTCTTAGCGTAATCATCCCGGATTTCGGGACGATGAGACTCTTTGGTTTATATATATAAAAAAATTGTATTTTACCAGATTTTTATTTTGTCCACAATTCTAAATTAAATAATTTTTAATCGAATATATTAAAATTCAGATATTAAGAATTGAAGGACAATTTCAATCGAAAATTTAAAAAATTACGAAAATTCCAGTTGGGGGCAATTCAAATAGGAAGCGTTAAAACACAAATTGTTTTATTAAAACTCTTCAAACAGGTTTAAAATAAAAATTTAGGCTTCTGAAATTGTACAATTTTCCAGACTCAGAGTCTCAAATTTCAATACTGATCATCTTAAACAATAAAGTAATAAATTTCCTAATTTAAAAAATAATTCATCATATTCAAAATGTTAAAAATCAAAATGTTAATTTTGAAGTTCATTTAAAATATGCACCCCTTTTTCAAGAAACTTCTCCTTTTTCGCTTATTTGCTTAAAAATTAACTGAATTAGTTTAACCCAATAATAAGAGAACCGAACTAATATTATAAGCGAAATGAAATTTTTTTAAGTTAAAAAGACTACCGTTATATTTTCGCTTTGGAATTCATATAGTTTTTAGTTAAAAACTCGACTATTTGGTTTAAAGTTTTATTATTTTTTTGAAAATTTCACTATTTTTTTAAAAATTCGTTTTATTTTTTTAAGGAAATTAAATTTATTAACTGAAAACATAACTATGCTATTTTCATTCCAAAATTTCAATAATTATTTAAAAATTAAAGTCATTCGTTGAAAATTCATGTATTCCTGAAAATTTAAACAATTTGAAAGAAGATACTTTTGGTTGAAAATTTAACTGTTTTGTTATAAAAGAAAACCATTTTTCTGATGAGTTACTATTTTGAAGAAAATTCACCTTCTTTATTGAAAATTCATCTATTTGGGTGGACAATAATTTCTTTTTTAAATTCATCATTTTGATTCAGGATTTATTTTTTTTTTAGATGCGTTTTTTTTTTACTTAAATTCAAACTGGTTGAAAATTCAATTTTTTTTATTGTTAAGAATTAGTTTATGTATACTGAAAGTTTGACGATTTCTTTTTTGTTTGGAAATTTATCTTTTGAAGTTGAAAATTCCACTATTTCATTGAAAATCCAGGTTTTTCGTTTGAAAATTCTCTTTTTTTGACAAATCTTCTTCTTTGGTTTAAAAGTCCACTGTTTTCTAAAATATTCGACTTTTGAGCTGAGCTTGAAAAATTAATTTTTTTATTTAAAATTTAGCTTTTTGGTAACAATAATTTAGCTATTTAGTTCTATGATTAATTATTCTGTTGAAAATTCAACTATTTCTTTAATCATATTTTTGGACAAACTATATCTGCTATTTTGCTCAAAATTTATTCTTTTGGATTAAAAAATCATGTTCTAGTATAAAATTCATATTTTTTGGTTAAAAATTCATGTCTATTGCCTGAAAATTAGTTTTTTTTTGTCAAAAATTTATCTCTCCGAATTGGAAATTTAAACAAAAATCTCAAAAAGCCACAAATTGGTTTTGAAATTAATCTTCAACATAAAAAATCATTTGCAATTTTCCCAGGAAACTTAAGAGCTTTTTTATTATTTTGATACCTTTCAAAATTCAAATGAAAATTCACTTTCTTGTTGACATTTTTTTTTAAAGCTGACTGTCTTCTCAAATATTTGACTTTTTAGCTTGAAAATTTAATTCTTCTATTAAAAATTCAGCTATAATGTAAAAAATTTAACTATTTCGTTAAATGATTGATTATTATTCTGTTAAAAAAGCAACTATTTCCTTAAAGTCATATTTTTTGGACAAAATATCTACTGTTTTGTTAAAAATTCGTTTGATTTTTTTATGCAAATTAAGTTCATTAACTGAATATTTAATTGTTCTATTTTTATTTAAAAATTTATCATTTTTTGTTAAATATTTAAATTATTGTTTGAAAATTTATGTAAATTGTTAATTAATTATCTTTTTGCCCACTAATTAATCTTGTTGGTTAAAACATCAACTTTTTGGTAGAAGATTTATCATTTCTGTTAAAAACTCCACTATTTGGTGAAAAATTAACTTTTTTTAAAATAATAATTTTCGTTGAAAGTTCAACTGTTTTGTTATAAAAGAAAACCCTTTATTTGAAAATTTAACTGTCTTGTGAAAAAGTTATATATTTTATTATAAATCCGTCTATTTGAGTAAAAAATAATTTTTTTTTTTAATTAGTCATTTTATTTGAAGATTCATAATTTCTTTTTAAATTCGTTTATTGTTATTGTTGAGAATTAGTTCATTAAACTGAAAGCTTAAGGATTCCATTTTTGGTTTAACATTTTTTTTTGATTGAAAGCCAAATGTATTCTCCAAAACATTCGACTTTTTAGTATGAAAAATTATTTATTTGGTAAAACATTCATCCACTTCGGTAAAAAAAAAATAATCTTCTGTTTTGAAAATGCATATCTTTTTTAAGAATTCAACTATTTTGTTGAAAATTCGTAGTTTTTTTGTTTAATTCAACTGGTTGGTAATTTTTCTGATTTTGTTTTGTTTTTTTAAAAAATCATTTTTTAAACTGATGGAAGGAATTAAATTTGTTTGATTTAAAGTTTATATTTGCAAGTAAAATTTCAGCTTTCTGATAAAAAATTTAAATATTAATTTAAATCCTAATTATTCTGTTCAAAATTCAACTTTTCGCTCAAATTTACATTTTTAAGGCCAAAATTTTACTCTATTGTTTAAAAATCATTTTAAAAAATGAAGCTGCAAGTGAACTTTTTGTCGAAAATTCAACCTTTCGGATTGAAAATTCAAAAGTCTTCTAAACATTCATCTTTAAGCTTAAAAACGTATTTTCATTTTATTTTTGGATCAGAAAATGGACGCTCCTTTATAAAACCTTTTTGTCACCTATATATATTTAATTCTAATATATCCTAAATTTATTGACTAGTGCAAATCACTTATTGCGCAGCCCCAACATTATGGGACTCTAGTTTAAATCCACTGTAAATAAAACATTACTGAAAGGTGTATGATGGATTATTATATCCCTGGGATAATATATCATTGAAAAAAAGATAATTGGAAAACCGTTTTCGGGGTGTAACCCCATATTTGGGGCAAGAAGGTTTCATTTAACGAATGACAGGGTTGCAGTCTAGTTTGGCTTGCAGGATCTCGTGGATGGATTTAATGTATCATTAGGTAGTTATTGAGATCACTAAACGGGACGGTGTAGTAACAGGGACCGCTACACGCTAGGAGTGTTGAAAAAAAAAAAGAAGTCAGAATCTCAAATTTGCTTTTTTCATTTTTTCGTTCCTTTTTAAAACTCATAATGAATCACGTAGAAGGAAAAATAATTTAGAATTTAAGAAATTTAAATTAGATTAAAATCAAATTTAAAATCCTATTTAACATCCAATAATCAAATTAATGTGCAGTATTCCTAAAAATATATACTAGTTAAAATTAAATTTTGTCGAAGAAAAGATTTTCTCCTTCGCTTCGCTGGGAAACGAACCACCGAACTTCCGATTGCTGGGCGAGTGCTTTCCCCTTAAGCTACTAGAGAGGAATCTGTATTATCATCAGAGAATAACAGAAATTTTAAACATCTTTTCAGACTAGATGGAGCTATAAATTAAAATTTTTTAAATTACATTTTGTCTTAAAAAATATCTTCTCCTTCGCTTCGCAAAGTTTGAAAAGACGTTAAGAATTTCTGTTATTCTCTGATATTACATATTCTTTGATAAAATATGACTTGTAAAAGCTGGAATAATAATTCGTGTATTTCTGAAAAAGGATTCTTCTTTCGATCTCTTTAGTAGCTTAAGGGAAAAGCACCCGAACGGCAATCGGACGTTCTGTGGTTCGATTTTTATCGAAGCGAAGGACAAGATCTTTTTTCAGAAAAAAATTAATTTGAACAATTTTAATTCATACTCCATCTAGTCTGAAAAGAGGATACAAATTTATTTGATTCTCTGGTGACAATACAGATTCCTTGAAAAAATGATTTGTAACACCTGGCATAATAATGCGTGTATTCCAGAAAACGGATTCTTCTTTTGATCTCTTTAGTAGCTTAATGGAAAAGCACCCGACCGCCAATCGAAAGTTCTGTGGTTCGATTCCCAGCGAAGAGAAGGAGAAGATCTTTTTTCAGAAAAAAATTAATTTAAGCAATTTTAATACATAACTCTATCTAGTCTGAAAAGACGTTACAAATTTCTTTTATTCTCTGATGATAATACAGATTCCTTGAAAAAAATTGGGTTGTAACACCTGGTATAATAATGGGTGTATAACTGAAAGGGGATTCTTCTTTCGATATCTCTAGTAGCTTAAGGAAAAAGCACCCGACCGGCAATCGGAATTTCTGTGGTTCGATTCCCAGCGAAGAGAAGGCGAAGGCATTTTTTTCAGAGAAAATTTAAATTAAACAATTTTAATTCATAGCATCTAGTCTGAAAAAAGTCAAGAATTTCTGTTATTCTCTGACGATAATATATATTCCTTAAAAAAATATAACCAAGGATCTGAAGACCAAATTTGTACAGCCACCATAAAATTTTCCAATTTTATTTTGAAAAAACATCAAAATTGTCCTAATAAAAACAGGAACAAACTCCTTTTTTGAAAAAAGAAAAAAGTCGAAAATATAAATGAGAGGGAACCAGCCAAATCTCTTTCCTTCTCTCTTTTTTGTTTGATTTGATAATAAAAAAATAAAAAAGACGAAGGAAATTTAAAAAAAGGAAGGGCATTTAGTTCATTGCCTTCTCATTTTTGGTCCTCTTTTTTATTTTTTGTCCAAAAAAATTAATTTTTTTTTCTATTTTAAGAAATTTTTTTTCAAATTACTTTAGAAATATTTTGTGGTAGTTGTGCACATTTTTTCGTTTAATTCTTAGTTTTATTTTCAGGAATTCTGCACATTGAAATAATTCAGATAATAATTAGCGAAAGGAGAACAATTCTGTTAATCAACTTTTAATCCAAATAGTTCTGAATAATTTAGATAAACCATTTATGTAATGCCGAGTAAGTCTGGTAATCCTCAGTAATTTACAAATGTATTCTCAGCAGTTTTAAAACATTTTGTTAAAAATTTATTATTTGTTTCTTGATGAAAGTTAATTAAAAAACATGTTTAATTCATTTGTAACTTTTTTAAATTGATATTTTTCAGTTGAAAATTCGTGATTTTGATTCAAAATGTACCAAATCCACTTTCTGTAGAAAACTAATCTTATTGGTTGAAAATTCAACGACTTGGTTGAAAGTTGAACTAGTTTGTTCAAAATTCGTGTTTTCGTCGAGGAAGCATTATTTTAGTTCAAAATTGATGTCTTTGGTAGAAAATTGGATTATTTTGTCAAAAATGCCTTTTTTAAATTTCTTTAACTCAAAATGTAGCTGCTTCATTTTTGGTTGAAAATTGATATTTTTTAGTTGAAAACTCAATTAACTGGTTAAAAAATTATTTATTTATTATCTTTAATTTTTATTATTTTTAATTTTAGTATAATTTTCCTAGGATTGTTTAGAAAATTCAATAGGATTTTTGAGGAATTCAGATATGTTTAATCAAAATTTCAACAACATAAAAATTTAATTAAGAATTCATTTTTTAACTAGAAAAATAAATATTTTGAAATCACACGCAGTTGAACTTATTCAAAAAGTTTTTTTTTAAAGTTTACACATCAATCAAAAATAATAATTTGCAACCAATTAAATTTTTAACCAACAAACATGGATTTATGTACCATAAGAGACGTGTTTTTTTTTCAAAATAGTTCAATTTTGTAATCCGAAAATATGCATTTTCTACAAAAAAATTAATTTTAAATTAAATAGGTTTTCTATATCAAGAACATTCATTTTGAACAAAAAAGACGAATTTTTAAAGAAATAGTTAATTTACAAGTAGTTCAATTTTTAACAAAAACGATCAATTATCAACGAAACGTGTACTAGTTGATATTTCAATCTAAAATGATGTTAATTTTTAATAAAAAAACTTCAAAAATCTTAAAAAGCTTCAAAATTTTTTCATAAGCTTCAAAAATCTATATTGTGAAAAAATGTAACAAACCATCATCGTTTAAACCTTCCAAATTATTTAATTTTTTTCCGAATATTACTTTAAAATACTTTTAAAAAAATTGTTATCAAATCTTCAAGATTCTTCTAAGACAATTCGGAAAATATTTTGAAATGATTAAAAAATCCTTTTAAATATTCTATTGAAATTAATATTTCGAAATAAAAAATCAATCACAATAAAAATTTGATCCAAATAATTCTGAATAATTCAGATAATCTATTTATATTATCTAGATTAAGCCTGGTAATTCGGATTAAATTAGAAATTTAATCTAAATAGTTTAAAACCATTTTGTTGAAAATGTATTATTTTTTTGTTAAAAATTAGTTTTCTTAACTAAAATTTTTTTTCTATTTTTGGTTAAAAATAGATCTTTTTCAGTTGACAAAATTTGTGATTTCGATTAAAAATTGATGTATTCAATTTTTTTTCAGAAAATTAATCTTCTTGGTTGAAAATTCAACTTCAACTGAAAATGCAGCTACTCTATTTTTTGTTGAAAAGTGGTCTTTTTTAGTTAAAAATTCAACTAATTCTTTGAAAATTTATATAGTTTGTTAAAAATTTGTCTTTCTACGAAGAAAATTGAACTATTTTTGTAGAAAAATTAGGTATATGGTTAAAATTTCGTTTTTTTCGACTTTATAGTTGAAAATACTTGTAATAAAAATTTGAATATTTTCTTGAAAGTTGCTTTATTTTGTTAGAAAGATATGCATTTTGTTGCAGATTCGCCTTTTTTGATGAAAGTCCGTCTTTTTTGTAAAAAATTAATCTTCTTCATTTAAAATTCAACTTTTTTTGACATTTTTTTTAACTAAAGATTTAACTACTCCATTTTTTATTCAAATTTTTTATCTTTAATAAAAAAAATTTATTTTTCATTTGAAAAGCAAACCCTTTGTATTTTAAAATATTTTAAAAAATTAATTGTTTTTGATTTAAATTAAAAACCTGCTTCGCGTGAAATATTAACTATTACATTTTTCGTTAAAATTTTTTTTTGCTTTAATAATCCAGATCCTTCATTTTAAATTAAAATTGATCTCCTTGTTTGAAAATTGAACTAATTTCTTGAAGGGCTGTCATTTTTTAGCTGTTGTTGAAAATTTCCCTTTAACTTAAAATTTAACTGTTTCTAGTTGAAGATTCCGCATTTAAGTTAACAATTGAATTTTTTAATTAAAAATTAAACTATTTTTTTTCAATTAATTTTGCTTTTGATTGGATTGTAATTTTTAACAAGGAATTAAAATATTTCTATTTCAGTTTTCCGGTAGAAAATTAAATCTACTAGTTTACAAATGCAACTGTTTGGTTCAAATTAATTTATTTTGTTCAAAATTCAGCAATTTTATTGAAAAGCAATCATTTTTTGTTCGAAAATTAACATGAGTCACGTTTAGATTTAGAAAGCCATCATAATTTTATGTAATCCAGAGTAATACACTTTTATAGAAAAAATTTTGTTACGGAAGATAATAAAGAAAAAATGATCCAGAATATAAAACATGCCTCAAAAGAAATAAAAAATAAAAAATTCAAGTTTTTTTTAACACCCCTAATACACATACTTTGATATTTTTCAGTTCAGGAAGGTGAGCCATTCCGGCTTCATTCATGTCAGATGTGAAGCGACTGAGTCATTTATCTACCAAGCATTTTATCCAACGATACTTTGCTAACGATGTTCAGTCTGCGAAATCTCTTTCCAAACATAAATAAAAATACAAAAAAATCGGAAGAATTTTTTTCTACATGAATTTATGCCGCTTAAATAAATTTCATTTAGCAAGTTTTTATATCTGAATTATAACAAAATACAAAAATTAGCTTCAAATTTAATAGTTTGGTGACCATTCTAGAACTGATAAAGTACTTTCAATAAATTAATTTTAAATTGGAAGCTCTAAACTTGAAGCAATTTAAATTAATTAAAATTGCCAATTAAACCATTTTAAATAATATACTTCTTCAGAACTTAATTATTTGATACCGAAGTTTTCTTTTAAACAAACTTATGTGCAATAATTTTTTTGTCAGCGACAAAATAAAAAAATGGGGAAAAATAAATAAACGAGGTTCAAAATAACTTTCAGAAGTGAATTTCTGGCTGAAGTTGTATTTTTGTTACAAAAATTTGTTATTTAATTTGAAAGAGACTTGCATCACAAATCATGTGAAAACAATTTTTAATATTTTAATATTTAATATTTTATTTTATTTTTAAACTCAAAACATGGATGTTTTACCAAAAGATACGAGTTTTCTCCAAAGTAATAAATTTTTTAATATGAAAACATGAATTTTCAAAACAAAATTTATTTTCAAATCAAATAGGTTTTCTATATACCAGAAAGCTTAATTTTTGACCAAAAAATATGAATTTTTAACGAAATAGTTAAACTTTCAACCAGAGGTGAGTTCCAAACTGAAGCGATTAATATTCAAACAAAAAATAGATTTTTAACAAAGTGCTTTAGTTTTTAACCAGGTAGTTTAATTTTCAAAAAAAATATATCATTGGCAAATTTACTAGTTGATATTCCAATTGAAACATAAATGAATGAATTTCCAAAATAATAAATTAATCCTTAACCAAAACAGATTCATTTTCAAAAAAATATATGGATTTTAAAAAAAAATAGTTACATTAACAATCAATCGATTTAACAACTTCTAAATATTCTAAATATCTTTGTAAATTATTTACATAATATTCATTTAAAATTCTGCAACAAGTTTTTTATAAAATCTTTAACATTCTTGTTTTAGAAGTTTGGAGATCTCTTGAAATTTTTAAATATCTTTCGAAATATTATCTTGAAATTAATTTTTTAAAATAAAAAATTATTTACAATCTTCCCAGGAATCTTAAGAATTTTATTCGTTATCTTGATTGCTTTTAGAATCCTTCAGAAGTTTCAAAATTTTACTTCATTACCAAAAATAATCTACATTTTGTTATAAATTTTTATTAAAATCTTTTCAAATTTAAAAATCTTTTTTGTATTTTTCCAAAACCTCTAAAAATCTTTAAATATGATTCGAATTTATCCTAGTAATATTAATAAAATTTTCCCAGAAATCTAAAATTTTCTATTCTTTTGAAAAATTTTAAAATTTTCTAAAAGCTGCTTTTCCTAAATCTTCAAAAATTTATATTTTCTTAAAAATTGCTTGAAGTCTACCTAAGATGGAAATTGCTTTTGAATTTTTTAATAATTCTGAAACTTCTAAAAATCCTTTAAAATAACTCAAAGTTTTCATTAGATTTGTTTAAATCCTGTAAAATTGAATAAAGTTGTTAAAAATCTTCCAGTTTCTTATAATAGTTTTTTTTACATATCATTAAAACTTCACATTAATCTTTTAAAATAAAACCTAAATTGTTTTAATTTTTCCCGGAAATCTTATTTTCGCTGCCGTTAATGTTAACACTGAAAATTTATCTTTTTAGTTGAATTCAGCAGTTTCATATTTTAAATTGAAACTTTTTTTTTTGAATATAAATAAATTTTGGTTTAAAATCGGAATATTTATTAGTTGAACTATCAACGATGGTGTTTTTCTTAGATTTTCTCTATTTTTGTTAAAAATTTTACAACTTGGTTGAACTAATTTGTTACTAATTCATTTTTTTTTTAAGATTTATGACTTTACTTACAAATTCATATCTATGGATGAAAATTTAGTTTAAAAAATATGAATTCCTTCTTAATGGTCGAAAATTAATTTTATTAATTGATAATATAACTATTTCTTTTCGCTTGAAAATTGATTTCTTCAATTTCAAATTTTGTCGAAAACTGCCCTTCGTTGGAAGAAAATAAATTTTTTCACCGAAAATTTTTCTTTTTGGTTCATTTTGCGTATTTTTGTTTCAAATGAAAGTCTTTTTACTTGAAAATTCATCTCTTGGATTGAAAATTTATTTAAAAAAAAATTAAATTCATTTTCTACGTTTGAAAATTTTTTAAATCGAAAATATAACTTACATCTTTGTTTAAAGTTTTTTTTTTAGTTGCGCATTCAACTATTTTTTGAAGATTTTTTTTCACGTGGAAACTTAGTCTTATTTGATAGAAAATTAATCGTTTTGGCAAAAAAATAATTTTTCTTTTTTTAAATTTAACTAGGGTAGGCTGAACGTTGAACTGCTTTGACAACAATTAATTATTTTGGTAATAATTTATAATTTAATTGGAAAAAACATCTGTTTGAACGAAATTAAATCTTTTTTAGTCAAAAATTCAACTTTTTGTTAGAAAATTCACCTGTTTTCTTACAAAATTAATCTTTTTGGTAGAAAATTCATGTAAACAAATTATAATACGTAGTGGAAAATTGAATTGGTTTGTTCAAATATAATTTTTTTCAATTACATTTTTTTAATCTAAAATTCTATTTTTCTTGACTGAAAATTATTCTTCTTCGTTGAATTTAATTTGAGTTTAATTTCTTTTGCTGCCAATTTGAATATTTTTTCAGTCAGTTTTTTTATCCAGAAAATTAATTTCGTTAATTGCAAATTTACCTATTCCATCTTTAGTTAAAAATTGAGAGTCGTCAAATCCACCTTATTTAAATCATTCAAAATTGACTTAAAATGAATAAATTTTGACTGATTCAGTTTCAGAGTGTATATTATGAAGTAATATATCCTTCATATTGAGTACCGAGTTGAATACATTAAACTAATTGAAACAAATTAAAAGTAGTTTAACATTTTTTTGCTGTTTTAATTGTATAATTGTGTCATTTGGACCACGAGTCACAAAATGAGCCTATGGCGAAATACCATGCGTCTCTGTAAAGATAATGGGGCTTTCGCGTGTACCGGAAACCAGCGAGCTCCTCTTGACGCGGCAGGAAAGACAACGTTTCCACCCTCTCCCGAATACTACATGGCTACAGCAGTATTGCATGGCAGGCAAAACCACTCCCTATATTTGCACGCACAGAGAATGCGTCCTGAATTTGCCAATTATCCTAAACTGTTTTATCCTTGGTTTAAGAACACCCGCTTTTTAAACAATTTTTATTCACTTTGTCAATTACGTTCCCCTCAGTTATTTTAAATCCTTCAATAAGGAACGTAAATTGTTACCTATTCGTTCGTAATAAAAAAAATGTTAAACCTCAATACTATTTTTTTTTTAATTGATTAATTTTTGTGACATTTTAGAAGAAAAAATATTTCCTGAAAATTCAACAGGCCTGGGGATTATCTCGGATCATATCAGATCACCCTGGAATACACGGGATTACAAGCAGATTACTATAGATCACAAATAAATTACTTACGATTGCAAAAGTATTACCTGGGATTACCCGTGAAGTATCTAGTACTACACTAAACTAATTAGATTACTCCAGATTAAAAGGGTCGAAGGTCACAGGATTTAACTAAACTACTTGGATTACTTTAGATTATTACGGTATTACGTAGTTTATAGGATTACACTAAACTACTTGGGTAAATCTATATTACGCAAGAGCATTTGTCTAGGTCCTGGGTCCTAGAATTACACGTGAATTGCCTAGTATTTCAATAAAATACTTGGAATTCTTCAGATTACAAGGCTATTACATAGATTACATTATTTTCCTAGTAATACAATAAACTACTTGAACTACTCCAGATTACAAGATATTCCTTAGTTCCCATAATTACACTTGGATTGCCTAGTATTATAATAAACTACTTGGATTACTCTAGATTTCAAAGGAATTATTAGGTCCTAGCATTACACTAGGATTGTCCAGTATTATACTAAACTACTTGGATTACTCCAGATTTCAAAGATCCTAGGTCCTAGGATTACACATGGATTGCCTAGTATTACACTAAACTACTTGGATTACTACAGATTGCAAAGGTCCTAGGTCCTAGGATTACATGTGGATTGCCTAGTACTGCACTAAACTACTTGGATTACTATAGATTTCAAAGTTCCTAGATTCTAGGATTACACGTGGATTGTCTAGTATCATACTAAACTACTTGGATTACTACAGATTGCAAAGGTCCTAGGTCCTAGGATTACAGTGGATTGCCTAGTATTACACTAAACTACTTGGATTACTACGGAAAATAAGGGTATTACCTAGGTCCAGGATAGTAACGGGATTGTCTTGTATTAAACTAAAGTACTACTTCTTCGACTACTGCAGATTACAAGGATATCACCTAGCTCCTAATATTATACGTGGATTGCCTAGTATCACACCTCACTACTTGATTGCTTTCAATTAAAGGGGAGTACCTAACATTACAAGTATATTATCTAGGATTACAAGTAGATTTCTTAACATAATAAGTAAACTACCTTGAATTACAAGGGCGTTACTTAAGATTACAATGAATCACTTACATTACTCCAGATTACAAGGGTGCTGCCAAGGTCCTAGGATTACACTGAATTGCCTGATATTACATTTAATTAATTGGATTACTCCATATTACAAATAAAATACTTGATTAAATGGACTCGATTAACCTAAGATTACAATGCATCACTTGGATTACTTCAGAAAACAAGAGGTTACTCTAAAACATAAGCGGACAATCTATAGGATTATAAGTGGATTACCTAGATAGAAGTACCCGTTCGTCTTCTAGGTCCTAGAATTAGTATTGGATCACTTATATAACAAGTTGATCATCTAGGGATTACAAGTTGATAACCTAGGATTAGATTCTATTATTTGTATTATTTGTTATCAAGTGAGGTACCTTGGATTACAAGAGATTATTCAAGTTTCAAACTAAACTTCTTCGTTTATCCGGATTACAATAGTATTACTTAGGTCCTAGGATTAAAATTGGATTTCCTTGTATTAAATTTAACTACTTGGATTACTCCAGCCTATAAAGGTCTACTAGGTCTACATAGGTCCTACTATTGAAAGTAGATTCTTTACTATTGCACTCAACTACTTGGATTACTCCATGTTGCAAGGGGATTGCCTAGGGTTGCATAGAATTACTTGGATTGTTTAATATTAAAGCTAGATTAACCCGATTTAAAAGTTTTAAAAGATGGTCTCGAAGAAATAGTGCATATCCAGGATAAAAAGTTGTTTCCCTACAATTGCACCGGATTACAAAAGGATTACTTAGGATAACAAGTTAACTACTTTGGTTCACAAGATAATTACCTGGGATTACAATGAATTACTTATATTACTTGAGATTTTAAGTAGATTACCCCTTAATAGAAGTGGATAATCAAGGATTAAAAATGAATTTCCTAGAAATACTAGTGCATTTTCTGGATCCTATAGCATTAGTATTGAATTGCTTCTATAACAAGTTGATCGATTAGGTCCTAGGTCTAGGATTACAAATTGATAATCTAGAATTACATTATATTACTTGGTCTACTTGAGATCAAGTGAAGTACCTTGGATCACAATTATATATCCTAGTATTACACTAAACTTCTTCGATTACTCCAGATTACAGGGTATTACCTAGGTCCTCAGATTACACTTGGATTGCCTAGTATTTTACTTAACTGCTTAGAGTATTCCAGATCACAAGGGTCTACTACGTCTACTAAGTTTACTAAGGTCCTAGGATGACAAGCAGATTCTTTAGTATTAAAATAAACTACTTAAATTACTCCTGGTTGCAACAAGATTGCCTAGGGTTGTATTGAATTGCTTGAATTGCTCAATATTATAGCTAGATTAACCCGATTTATAAGTGGATTGATTGGGATAAATAGTGCATATCCAGGTTAACAAGTGGATTATCTACGATTACACTGGATTACAAGAGTATTACCTAAGATTACAAGTGAACTACTTTGATTTACAAGGCAATTATCTGAGATTACAATGAACGACTTGGACTACTTGAGATTGAAAGTAGATTTCCCACGAATATAAGTGAATAAACTAGGATTAAAAGTGAATCACCTAAAAGTACCAGTGCATCTTCTGGCTTCTAGCATTGGGGGTGGATCATCTTCTACTCGTTTAACAAGTTGATCATATAGGACCTACGTCCTAGGATTACAAGTTGATAATCTAGGATTACATTCTTTTCACACGGATAACTTGAGATTACAAGTGGATTATCTATGGTTGAAAGTGTTTTTTTTTTATTACTTCACATGCAAGTAGATTTCCTATGATTACAAGACGATTACCGCGTATTACTATTAGGTAACCTGGGATTCCAAATGGATTGCCTCTTTAGTACTTCATTGGATCTCTTGTATTACTATTAGCTCCAAGAGTATTACCTAGAATTACAAATAAATCACACTCGATTATAAATATATTACACAGAATGAAAAGTGAATTACAAGTCGGTTATCTAGAATTACAAGTGGATTACACTGGAGTGAAGATTACAAGTGTATTGCCTAGGATTACATCTGTATTTTCTAGAACTACACGTGGATTACCTCATAAAAGAAATAGATGCCCTAGGATTACAACAGGAGCATCTAGATTTCAAATTGGATTCAGTCGGATTAAAAGTAGGTTATCTCTAATTACAAGAGAATTACACTGGATTATTCAGATTGCTTCATATAACAAGTGGATTTACTAGAATCACAACTTTATTATCTAGAACTACAAATTGGATTACCGCGGATAAAAAGTTGGTTGTACTCAGAATTTTCACAGGACTGTCTAGAATTAAAATTGGGTTACTTTAGATTACATGTGGTTTACCTATATGTTACAATCGAATTACCAAAAGTTACACTTGATTCCTTGGATTACGCCGAATTAACAATTCAGATAATGGGGTGGTCCAACAGTTGACAGCACAGTGTAGAATTATATGAAACATATATTCATGTAACACTTATTGTATCTTATTTTAAGTCTAGAACTAAATTTTGTGTCCAGCCACTGTTGGACTTATTTGGAACTTATTTTGGACTTATTTGGAACTTGTGTTGGAATTATGTCCTAATAATTGTTTAAATAAAATTTTGGCTTAAGACTATCTGAAGGTACTACATGATACCTGGCGTCTATACTGTATTACCACCAAAGATTTTTAAAATGAATAAAATCTTTTGAAAATCATTGAAATTTTCACAAAATATTACAAATATTTATTAAATATTTGTTATATTCTTTAAATTGTTGAAATCATTGGGAAATGATTGAAGTGTTCGTGAAATCGTTTTAAACTGTCCGAGTTTTTTGCGAAACAATCAAAATCTTTCCGAAATTTTTATCAAACCGTTCAAGTCCTTGTGAATTATTTAGAATATTTTTTTAATATTTGATAATGTTTGTGAAATTGTTTCAATCTTTGCGAAATATTTTTAATCATTTAAATCATTCTGAAATTTTTGAAATCTTGGAAACATTTTTGAATCATTTGTGAAATTATTGAAATCTTTAAGAAATTATATATGCCTTTGTGGATTTTCTGAATTTATCCGGAATTATTGTAGAAACTTTGCAAAATATTTAAAATCTTTGGGAAATCATTGAAATCTTTGAAAACCTTTGCGAAACATTTGAAATATTCTTGAAATATTTGATATTTGTGAAATTTTTGAAATCATTGCTAAATAATTGAAATATGTATGTAATCTTTGAAATCTATCTTAAATATTTGCAAAATCTGTCCAATTTTGGTGAAATTTTTTAGAAATGATTGAAGTGCTTGAGAAATCTTTTAAAATTTTTCTGAAATTTTTCGAAATCTATGAACTATTACAAATATTTTAAAAATATTTGTCAATAATTGTGAAATTATTTAAATCTTTCTGGAACCTTTGGGAAGTAACTACAGCCTTTGTAAAATCTTTTAAGTCTATCCGAAATCTTCGCAAAATGTATTTGAATACTATGAAATCTACGAGAAATCATTATAATTCTTTTGAAATCTTTGGCAATATGAATTTTATACCAGTTACCCAAAAGTTATAGTACGTTAACCAATCAATTTTAATTTTAATTTATCAAACATAAAATAGAACCCGCCGATTGAGAACCACAGTGCTTCGTGGAGCATTGAACTCGATCGTCTGGGTGATCCAGCGCAAGACAATAGACAAGGGTCGCTAAGACGCCAGGTATTATGTGGTGCCTTCAGATCGTCTTAATATAAAATCCAAGGGTCTTTAGGACGCCAGGTATCATGTGGTACCTTCAGATCGTCTTAAGCCAAAAGCGAAGGGTCGCTAAAATGCGATGCATCATGTGGTGCCTTCAGATCGTCTTAAGACAAAAGCTAATTGTCGCTAAGATGCCAAGTATCATGTGGTACCTTCAGATCGTCTTAAGCCAAAAGCCCAGGGACCCCAAGGTGCAACGCATCATGTGGTGCCTTCAGATCTACTTAAAACAAAAGCTAATGGTCGCTAAGATGCCAAATATCATGTGGTACCTTCAGATATCCTTAATACAAAAGCCAAGGGTCTTTAAGACGCCAAGTATCATGTGGTACCTTCAGATCGTCTTAAGCCAAAAGCCCAGGGACGCTAAGGTGCGACGCATCGTGTGGTGCCTTCAGATCTACTTAAAACAAAAGCTAATGGTCGCTAAGAGGTCAAGTATCATGTGGTGCATTCAGATCGTCTTAAGATAAAATCCAAGGGTCTTTAAGACGCCATGTAAAATGTGGTACCTTCAGATCGCCTTAAGCCCAAATTTAGAATAAGGAGTTAAAATATAGACTATAAATGGACATAACTTCATCAATAAACCTAGTCCTTCATCTAAATCGAACTACAAACTGAAAATCGCGATTCATGATTTATTATCCTAATGGTCGGATTTAGGTGCCAATGTACATACTCCCTTACTACCCTTTTCATTTTTTGTTGAATATCAAATATGCAAAAGGGATTCTTTCAATGGGAGAGTATAGAATTCGCAACACTATTGATCCTGCATTCGTTTGTGTAACGTGTTTACTTCTCACCACGGATTTCTTCTCTTCTCGAACGGCGTACTTTCTGCACCCCAACCCCCTCGACCTTGCAACTCAGCAGGGGTGGATCCGTACCACTATGCCATGCGGGATTGGTGGTGCTGAAGAGGGTGGCCGTGGGACGGGGTGCCTGAACACCATTTATCATAGCTCGCCCTGTCAATCTTCACCGCATTGATACGACGACGGTTCGCCGACGTCGCGGCGCTTTACCGCCCCCTTCCATTGCACCAAATCATCCATTTAGTTGCCCAAGTGAAATTAAAGATTGATTATTACGCTTTTGGCGGAACTACCTCAACATTTGTAAAGAATTTTTAGCTATAACTAAAAGATTTCTAAC
>NC_046666.1:46921174-46925806 GCF_010883055.1 Belonocnema kinseyi | reverse complement strand
CCCCCCCCCCCCGAAAGTAACTTTGGTAATATATCAAAAATTAAAGTAAAAAAGAAATTTTCAGAGTAAGTGTTAAAATGTGTCTAATTAAATCTTATGTGAAAGTTAATCCGGGTATTATTGAATTTTTAATCTACGACCGGTAAATTTTTAACCAAAAATATATTGGTTGAACTTTTTATTTTAAAAATTATAAATTTGAATGATAAAAAAAGAATTTTCTACCAAATAGTTCAACTGTTTAACTAAATTATTGAAGTTTCAGAACAAAATGAGGAATTTTCTATACAAAACAGTTGAATTATGAAATTAAAAAGATAAAAATTTGGTTAAAAAAAGTTAATTCTATACCAAAAAAGACGATTTTCCAACGAAATACAAGAAATTTCAAGCTAAAAGCTTAATTTTTAACTGAACTAGATTAATTTTCAACGAAAAAAAAAAAAACGAATTTTGAACAAAATATTTGAATGTTAACCAAAAGTTGAATTTTTACCTTAAAAAATAACCATTTTTGAACAAAAATTGAATGGGTAAATTATCAAAGTAATTTTGCAGCAAAAAAAGGCATTTTCGGCATAGCAGTTCAATTTCAACCAGGGATGAATTTTTAACTAAAATTTCGAATCGCCAACCAAGAAATGTAATTTTAAGTAAGTAGTTCAACTTGAAAACCTAGTTGTTACATTTTTAACAAAAAAAAAATGAATTTTTAATCAAAAAGATTAATTTTTTACCAACAAAAAAACAATTTTTTAACAAATACAAGAATCCTTAACCAAAAAGTTGAATTTTCAACTAAATAGACAAATTCTCAAACAAAAAGATTAATTTACTACCAAAAAAGAAGAATTTTCAATCAAATTCAAGCCTTCTCAACTAAAAACTTGAATGTTTAAGAAAGAAAAAAAAAACATTTTTTTCTTAATTTTTAAGAAAGTAGTTCAACTTTAATATCTAGTTATTGAATTTGTAATAAAAAGCTGAATTTTGAAGCAAAAGTAAAAATTAAATAAGTAAAATTCAAGAATTTTCAAGCAAAAAGTTGAAACCTAGTAGCTAAATTCTTAACCAAAAAGATTGATTTTCTGCCTAAAAGACGAATTTTTAACAAAACTCAAGATTTCTTAACCAAAAAGTTTAATTTTCGAATAAAAAACATGAACCAAACAAAAGATTAATTTATAACCAAAAAAGACGAATTTTGAATTAACTTGAAGAATTCTAAAGCCAAAAGTTGAATTTGCAGCTAAAAAAATAAGAATTCTCGACCAAAAAGTTGAATTTCTAAAAAAGAAAAAACATTTTTTTAATTTCGAAGAAAGTAGTTCAACTTTAAAACCCAGTTGTTAAACATTTAAAGATGAATTTTTAATTAAAAATATTAACTTTCCAACGAAACAATGAATTTTTAACCAAATTCAAGACTTGTCAACCAAAATGTTAAATTTTCAAATAAAAAAGATTAATTTACAACAAAATAAGACGAATTTTCAATAAAATGAAAGAATTCTAAACCAAAAAGTCAAATTTCCAACTAAAAAATAAGAATTGTAAATAAGCAGATTAAGGAGTACCAAAGACGACAAATTTCAAATAAAATTCAAGAGTTTTTGAACCAGCAACTTGAAATTTCTGTTAAAAACGTAAATTTTTAAACAAAAAGATTAGTTTTCGACCAAAATCATTTATCATCTGGAAACGTACTAAAAACGTTTATGTACTTTAATAAAAAAATGTTCTGTAATTTCTAAAAGGTTAACTTACTTGTGACGTTACTTTCACTGGGGCCCCTCCCCCTAACCATTAGCAACCATAGGTTTTGTGAGAACCCCACCCCCCTAAGGTGATAACGTAATTTATAGATAATCCACCCTTCATTCGCCTACATTTTTTTACTCCGTCCTCATTTTCCTCATTACTCCTACTTCATCTACTTCCCCTTCTCTCATTTCCCCATAGTTACCCTACTTTCCATCTCCTCACTTACCTCACTTCCTCTACTTCACTTCCCTTCATTATCCCCTCACTTCCAATACTTCCCCTCCTTAATTTCTTCTAATTTTCCCTCACTTTTGTTATTTTCCCTCTCCTAATTTCCAATACTTTCTCTTCCCTCATTCCCCTTAATTTCCCTACTGCCCTTTCACTCATTTCTCCAGACTTCCCCTACTTTCCTTCTATTCGCTGCTTGGAAAAAAATATAAAAGACATCCGACCGAAACTATCAGGGGATTTTCCCGGAGCTACAAAACCCTAAAAATGTATAAAAATCTTTTAATGTGGTTCAAAAAAAGCTGAAGAAAGATAGCTCTTTGTGGTACAAGTGAACAAAATAGGAGATTTCCAAGGAGTATGAAGCTTTCAGCATGAGCCGGAGGCTTGAAACACGATTTGGAAGTTGTGGCAGAGGGCTGAAATAACGTAAATAAGTGAGTGTAGGGAAAGTATAGGAAGTGTGGGGAAAGTGAATAAGGGTGGAAAAACAGAGGAAGTGAGGGTAAGTGTGGGAGGAAAGTGTGGGAGTAGGATGTGAAGAATCAGAAGAGGGATTGAAAGTAGAGAGAGGAGAGGAAGGATGATATGAAAATAATATAAATAAAATGGGGAGAGAAAGGATGGTAGAGGAAGGAAATGAAAGTAGGGATAGTAGAGGTGGATAAGTATATAAATCGGGAAGGTGAAGAGATTATGTACGGGGTTAGTGGGGGGGGGGGTATTAGGTGGCGGTATGTAATTGGTTGGGGAATTAGAAGAAATATTGGAAGTAGGGAGAGGAGGTAAAGCACGATATGGATACTAGGGAAATTAAAGAGAGGGTTGGAGAAATATAGTGAGGGAAGGGAAAAAAATAGTGATAGTAGGCTACTATTTTTTAAAATATTAGTCCATTTTTATAAATAAACGCTTTTATTTAAAAATTCAATTTCATTTAATTGAATTTAATGAAATGAAATTCAATTAAAAATCGTTCAATACATGTTTATTGATTTAAAGCTCTTTCAAAAGTCAACATTATTATTTTTTCAAACAATTGAAAAACTTCTAATGTTAAAAAATATGCTTTATATTAGATTTTCAAATTGTTTATATTTTTAATGGTCGAGAATTAAAAAATAAAAACGTGTATTTACTGCGTGTGCATTCAGTAAAATAGACAATGATTGTGTTCGCCTTCCTGGGGTTTTATAAATAAAATACGAATGTTTGAAATATTTACGATAATTTATTTTTGACATTACATTTGAAAATCTACACTGTTGCTAAACACTTAATAAATTTTAACTTAAATTTGTAGATTTTTTAAGACCCTAAGTCTTCTGTAGTGCACCAATCACGTTAAATGCATTGATTCCATTCTGGCTCTGAAAGTAAAAAAATATTTTATAACCAAATTAAAATTTCACTTTCTAAATTTAAATATTCTTATTTTCAGTTAACCAAAATGTCTCTGTTTTTTCCCTTATACCTTCCTCTTTTTTATAATATAATATCTTTGATATTAAACGTGATCATTTTATTTAAATCTTAGCTTTTTTCTTTTTTTCTTAGTTAACAAAAGAGTAAAATTGTTAACAAAGAAAGATTTTTCAGTCAAAAAAGATTTAAAAAATGGAGCCAAATTTTTTTAATTTGTGAGTTTGAATGATGAATATTCTACATGGTAATTGAATTTTCCATTAAACGATATAAATTTTCAAAACAAAATAGATCAGTTAAATTTTCAGTTGAAATAAATTAATTTTCAACGGAGAAGATATATTTTTTAACAAAAAAGACGAACTTATAAATTACTCACAAAATAGATAAATTTTCAAACAAACAAGGGGAATTTTAAATAACAAAATGTAATATTCAGCAATGAAGGCCTTTGTGGTCAAGAAAGCAAAAAAGTTTAATTAAAAAGGTAAAGTTTCAACCACAAAGATTAATTTTTTACCAAAATCAAGATATTTTTAACAAAATATATGAATTTATAGCCAAATAATTAAATTATTGACTCGAAAATATGAATTTGAGACCCAAAATAAAATAGTGTGAATTTTCAATAAAAAACGTTATATCTTTGGTCAGAAATTTCATGATTTTCTGTTCAAAAATGCATCTATCTATTTGAAGATTAATCTGTTTTGGTTGAGGATTTGACTGATTTGTTGAAAGTTTTTTTTTTGTAGATAATTAATATTTTTGGTTTGAAATTCAATTACTTAGCTCAAAGTTAAAATATTTTTTTAAAATTAAGTTATATGTTTAAAAATTCATAATTTTAGTTAAAAATTCAGTTTTTGTTGAAAATTAAGTTTTTCAACTAAAAATTTATATTTTTTTTTTTTGAAAATACAACTATTTGTTTGAAGATTCATGTATTTGTTGAAAATTCATATATTTGTTATATATTTGTACTGTTAGGTTAAAATTTGAACTATAATGTCAAAAATATATTTTTTTGAAAATCCACAATTTTAGTTTAAACTTTAACTATTCAGTTAAAAATTCATCTATTTAGTTGAAATATGATATATATTGTTCAAAATTCTGAAACCTTCAATAATTTACTTTTGTACAATACTTTAATTTATGATAAAATCATTGTTGTGCAAGAAATGACATTTATTTGAATTTTTTTGAATT
>NC_046666.1:46879951-46921074 GCF_010883055.1 Belonocnema kinseyi | reverse complement strand
AATAATTTTTTGAATTTTTTTGACTTTAAACAGTGTTGGCGCGTGGTCCGGCACAACAGGGCTAGCGCGATAACTGAAATCTAGTGATTGTGAATTCTCTTTTGTTAAAGCTCATTTGGCTTTAACGAACACATTACCACAATGAGTCTTGTAAGAAAACAAAGTTCAAAAGCAAGTTTTGAAATATAATTTTAAAATAATTTTGTTAGTAAACATTTTATTGTACCTTTATTTTTACAAAAATTTGTAATGTCATTTTTCATGATTGAAACAAAAACTGCGCATCTTTTAAAAAAATAATACGAACCAATTTTTTCATCTTTTTGTGGCAAAAACCTTTTTTTTATTCATGTTATTTTGTCTCCTTCGTTGGTCGTCCAAAAAGTTTGATTTTCCAATATTTAATGATATTTTTTTGTGATTGAAATAAAAAAAACTGCCTTTTCTAAGAAAAAAAATTAAAATTTATTTGTAGATATTTTTCGGATGAACAGTTTTTATCAATTGAAAGAAAAATTTTGCATCTTATTAAAAAATAGAATAGGAAAAATTTGTTTATCTTTTTTGAGATGAATAATTTTGTGTGTTAACATTTTTTCATATCTCGTGTAGGTGGCTTAAAAAATTGAATTTTTGATTTTTATCAGAAAGATATCAGAAAGATATCTGTCTGTCCCTGGTCTGTAGGCACGATAACTTTCGTAAAAATGATTTGATTTTTTGCGCCTAAAAGAAAAGAACAAGTTCGTTAGCCAGGTATTCTGGATAAAAATTCCAAACGTTAGAGCATTTTCAAAATTTTTGAAACCATTTTTCTTGAAATTTGAAAATTTTAATTACTGCTATTCATATTGCTCAGAAAGTCGAACAGTTTATATTTACCACTTTTTTCGATAAAAATAAAATTATCAGAAGGATAGCGTTTTTAAAATCTACAAAATAAACGAAAATTAACATTAGGATCCGAACAACGTACGATCAATAAAGTCGAAAGAAGAAAAAAATTTTGCTTCTTGAAAGGTAACAACTTTTTGAATTTTTTTTTTTAAATCGAAAATTTCAATCGCACAAGAATGGGTTCGTTTAAGCTGAAAGAGCTTTAACAAAAGAGAATTCACAATCACTAAATTTCACTTGTCGATGGTTTGACTTTTAATTTTAAAAGTCCTATGAAAAAATTTGAGTGGTGTACAATGACCACGCACGTAACACGAGATCGTACAGGTGAGCATCCTCATTCGTTCTCAAGATACAGTCATTGTAAATAAAAATTCGTAAAAAGTAAATTATTAAAGATTTCGAAACTTTAAAAAATGCGTTCCAATAAAGAATTTTAAGAGAATATCTGTAATTTTTTCCGATTTTTTTTAACGTCTCGACAGCTTTCTGGGACCAGGTGAAAGTCTGCGCTCGAAAAGTGCGGCTGAAAAACCCTCGTTTTGGGATATTTTGCTCTTTAAGTATTGACAAAATGTTTTTAGGATAAAAGTGTTTATATGCTTGAATACGGAAGACTTTAAACTTTTAGATGCTTATTCTCAAATGATTCAGAGATTTTTTTGAGCTAGCTGTAATCAAAAGATGTGAGGGGCCTCGACTTTTGAACCCGACTTCAGATGGTGATCTTTTCTATGACAATATTTAGCAAGAGATATAGAAATGACATCACGGAAAAAACCGTGTTCTGTGTTTGAAAATGCAAAGTAAGTGTATTTCTCAACAATATTTGTTTATAAAATTGAAAATCATTAAATAATAATCTCTTGTGACGATATTATTCTTGAATTAAAAATAAATAATCCAGCAGAAAAGAGAATTTTTTCTTGTTAAAAAAGCGACATGAGTAAGTTTTTTTTATAAAAGTAGTTTATTCAAATTAAAATTGTTGCTAAATATTTATATTTTCTCTGCTAACATTCTTTTTCGAAAATAAAAAGAAGTGACTACGCTAAAAAGAAAAATGGTCATTTTTCGTCATTTTTCAACTTCCTCAACAAATTGATGATTTAAAAATAGCC
The DNA here is from genome assembly GCF_010883055.1 of Belonocnema kinseyi. NCBI lineage: Eukaryota > Metazoa > Arthropoda > Insecta > Hymenoptera > Cynipidae > Belonocnema > Belonocnema kinseyi. The sequence goes on along the minus strand of NC_046666.1, from coordinate 46,919,056 downwards.
TATCTTTGAAATTAAATTAGTCTCAACTGAAAAAAATATAATTTGACAAAAATACAAATACAAATACAAATACCTCTGAAACTTTTTTAACCAAAATGTATTATAGGAAGCGATCAACAATTCCACTTTGTTTTTAGTGCTTGCTATTCTTGATTATATGACAGCTTTTATTTAATTACATTTTAATCTTCCTTATTTATGATAAAATAATTAAATATTGTAATATTAAACTAAGATTGAATCTTGCTGCAAAAAGCAGTTCATTGAAGCCGAAATTCACCGGACAAGAAAATTTGAGTACAACAAAATTTGCCGGAAAAGAAAATTAATATCCGGCAAAAAATGCCGGAGCTGTATACACGACATTGTCTATATTGGTCTCTTAAGATCTTCTTGAACTCTTGTGTGCATTAATTATGCAAAATTATGCAATTAAAATCGTTTCCTTGTCGTTTACTTCCATAAATAAATTTACTGATTCGAATAAACGACAAGGAAATATGGTTTGCTATTTGAGTAATTTTTAAAAGTTTGCGGTACTTTTTTCTGAGAATTTGTTAAAAAATGTTTTGCCTGTGTTATTCCGAATCAGAACATTGATATTTTATGAAAAATGTGATAAATGACATTGCAAATTTGTTCATGACTATTAAATTTTTATAAATTTTGAATGTACTGCACCGGAATATCACTAGCTAACCAAATGTGGAAAATATTTAAAAAAGAACATGAAACATTCAAAAATTGCACAAAAATTGAATTTGTTTCGATATTTTTTTATAACTATTACATTTTTTTCATAAAGTGTCTATCCACTGGATGGGAATTTTATACAAAATTACTACTATTTTTTTGTGGAATATTTATCAACATTTTTTCATTAATGTTTAATTGTTTAAACAAGTTTCATTTTTTTAAATTTTATTTTAAAAAAATGTTAATCAAAGTTATTCCTGTTTGTATTTAACAACATTGATTAATTAATTTTTAATTATTTAAACAAATTCCGTTTGTTTAAAGAATGTCTTTTTACACAAAATCGTCGAACTGGCAGTTTAGTATCACTGAGTGACACAAATTAATTTTTAAATATTTTACAATTTGTTGAAACAATAAATTATTATCTGCTTTTAACTAATAATCAAGGTTTTATAATAATTCATTTTACATTTACATTTTATATTATTAATTTTATATTTGTTTAAAAAAACCCTTGTTACAAACATTGTTATTGATCCTCATTTCTCTTTGGTAAATTGTTCACATATTAATTGTTAGCACAATTAAAAATAAATTAACCAATATTGATCAATATTTAAATGGAGCAACAGTAATAATTTTTTTAAATTGTGGAAATAGTAATAATTTTTAATATAACAAGAGAATTTTTGAAGCAAACATTATTTAAAACTATTTTTATTTGTTTAAATAATTGAAAATTAATGAAACAATTTTAATGAATACTCCACTAGACCAGTAGTAATAGTTTTTAGGGAAAAAAAAACAAATTTTCAGAAAAAAACATTTAAACAAATTCCATTTGTTTAATAATTGAAAATTAATTAACCAATGTTGATAAATATTCCAATAGACCAATATAAATAATTTTAAGTAAAAAAAAGAAGAGAACTCAGTGCTCAAAAGATTGATTGAATGAAGAATTTACATTTTTTGGCTTTATACTTTCCGTCACATATTCCCAAACCCTAAAAAATTATTCCAAAGATTCAAAAAGGTGATTTTTCACCATGCATTTTACATGAGAAACTTCCAATCTAAACTGGCGCCACTTAAAATCAAAATTTAAAAAAAAATAGGGAATTTATTTTTTTGGCTTTGGAATGAAGGAGGGGGGGGGGGGTTCGCTGCCCTTTATAAAAAGTGTTTTTAAGCCATCCTAGTACACACGAGAGTTAAGAAAAAAATTTCGACTCACCACACCAAAGGCAACAATCAGTGTTCTTTTCACATGGATGACCAGTCCCTCCTTCATGTGGAGGAAGACATTCTGCGTTAATAGTCCCAACAAGCATACATAATATTGCGAAGAAGGCGATCCATTCAAGCCTCATTGTAATTAAAAACTGAAGAAATTTCCTGCTTTGGTCGCTTCTTATATAAAGAATCTCCATTCTCTCTGCGATGATGTCACTCAAGGAAATCCGGTTTGAAGTAACTCATCAAGTACAAATTTTACCAGGAAAAAAACAGCATTAACTAAATATTACAATATCGAACACGGAAGTCAAATTAAGCCATACATGCCTCATGAAGAGAAGTTGGCCAATAAACGAGGTATAAAACACACACTCACTACGCTCGCAAGTTTGAGCGCGCCTAGCATGCGCGACTGTTGGCTCAAACGCTCGGTATTTGTATTTCCCTCACATTTGTGCCTAGATCTTTTAAAATTAAGGGTCAAAACATCATCAACTCTAATTTTATGATTGTGAATTCTCTTTGGTTAAAGCTCCTTGGGCTTTAACGAACACATTCTCAACACGTAGCTCATGCTGCGCACTCGATTGTGTCAAAATGGGAATTTTTCTACATTTTGGTCAACACTATTATATCAAACCTATCTCATATTTATTTCTTTACCTAAGCTTAAAAATGCTTATTCAGTCATTGTAAAATAATGTAAAAATTTTATTTTTAATGCTAATTTAATATTTGCTCCTTATTGTGAGCTGATAGTGAAACAAAAGTATTCTCATTCGGTATAACAACTTTTTTCTTTTCACTTTATTTCAACTTTTGTGTCGTTTTCAAACCATTTAATTTTTTTATTTTAATCTTATTTTTTACGCATGAAAGAAAATTTACTTTTTCTTCTAAACAATTATATGTAAATATTTATATATCCATTTTCGGTGAGCAACTTTTGTCAATTAATTTTTTTCGTGCCTTGCTTCGTTTTTCCAAAAATTTAATTTTTTATTTTTAATATCGTTTTTGACGAATAAAATAAAAAATAAGCGTCCCATAAAAAAGTGATCAATTACAAATTTGTAGATTTTTTTATGGCGTAATTTTGATCGAATCATCATTTGTCGCATTTTTCATGGTTCTGCCACAAAATGGAATTTTGTATATTTAATTATTTTTTATGATGTCAAAATTGGAATTTTTGATTTTTTAAGAAAATCCAAAAAGTTTTTATGATAATCTGGTAGAACATTCAAAAATCATCATTTTTTTCTTACTGCTTTTTTTTCATATAATGGTCTGGCAATTTTTTTTGATGAAAAAAAAGACATAAGAAGAATTTTTTTGTCTTTCCCAGTAATATAAATAACCGTACAGAGAATTTTGGAATTTTGGAAAAAGGGTTCTCAACCATTTTCAAAATGCGCTCTTTTTTTTAATTTGCATCCAAAGTGTCTGGTTAGCGAACTTGACCTTTAGTTTAGAACACTTGAAAAGTATACCAAAGACCAATCACATCTGTTTATTCTTTCGAAAGTTATCCTGCTAAAAACTAAACATTTACAGACAAACATACATACAGGCATACAGACATACAGACATAGGCATATACATACAATCATAGACATATTTTAGATATAGACATACAGACATGGTCATACAGACATACATGGACATACAGACAAGAACAGACATACATGCAGACATAGACATACATACAGATATAAACATACAGACATGCATAGGAATATATACATACATGTACATTACAGAAATATACAGACAAGCTTGGACACACAGAAAGACACAGACATAAAGACATATATTTGGTTAAGAATTTAAATATTTAATTTTTACCGAATTAATACTTTTTGTTAAAGATTCTTTTTTTTTAGGCTAATCATTTCAGTTTCATATTCATCTCTTTGGTTGAAAATTTAAATATTTTGTTGCAAAATGTTTTCTTTGGTCAACAATTATTTTTTCTTTAATTAATTAAACTCAACGATTAAATTTATAAACTGTTCCACTTTTTTTAAGTAAAAAATTTCATGGTACTGACAAAACATTTAACAATTTTCATCATCTGGATGAGAAATTCAAATGTTTTGTTGAAAATTTCTCACTCTGAATAAAAATTCTTTTGAATTAAAACTTAATATTCTACGGTTAAAAATTAATTATTTTTAATTTAAAAGTGTACTATCATATTTTTTTCTCAGAATTGATCCTTCCTAATTGAAATTGTACTATTTGGAGTAAAATATGTTTATTATTATTTATTATTTTCAAAAGTAATCTTTTTTAATCGAAAATTTAACTATATTATTAAAAATGGATCCTTTTGGATTAAAAACTCATCTTGGGCTAGAAAAGTCTACTATTTAGTTGAAAATTCAATAAGCTTTGTGAAAAATGCAAGCAGTTTGTTGAAAATTAATTTTTTTTTGTTAGAAGTAAATTATTTTTGTTTGAAACATCTACTACTATATTTCTGGTTTAGAATTTATTTTTATTTTTTAAATTCAACTAACGGTTTCAAAATTTTCTTTAAAGTTTTTTGGGTCGAAAGTTCAACTTTTTGGTTGATATTCGCCTTTTTAAATCGTTTTCGAATAGTTTTTATTTAGGCATATATCATTTTTTGTGCTTTATGAAAATTATTATATAACAAATTTTGGTTGCCAAAATGTTTTTACCTAAATTTAAGTCTTTTTCAAGCAATAACTTGTATTGAAAAAGAAAGACTCTTAACTTAGCCACTGCCGTTCAAAAGTGAATGTATTATATCGTAATATATGTCCTTCACTTTTAAACGGCAATAACTAATTTTTCTATTTTCTAAAAAAAGATCTTCTTTTACTTATTTAACTTTTGATATGTCTTGAAAAAGGCTTAAATTTAGTAAAAACATGTTGGCAATCAAAATTTTTTCAATAAAAATTTGTTTAATATCACAAAAAAGGTTAGAGGCCTCAATAAAATCTATTGAATCTTTTATCGTACAAAATACAATTATTCGACTTTACTGTTAACATTTGTCTTTTTAAATAGAAAATTGATTCTATTTAATTAAAAATTCATTTTTAGTAGAATAGTTGTCTTTTTTGTTAAAATTTGGTTATTTGGTTGAAAATTAACTTTTTTGAGAAAAATTAATGTTTTTTAATATTATCAAATGATTCCGTTTGAGTTCTTAGTTAGAGAACTCAACTCATTTTTTTTAAATTCGTCTTTTTTGTTGAAAATTAAATTTTCTTTGGTTTAAAAATTCACTGTTGTTAAAATTAATGTTAAATATTAATTTTCATCAAACCATACATAAATGTTATTTAAAAAATGTATCCTCTCATTTTATCATAATTTATTGATAAATTATCCTTGATATAAGAATTGACATGGTATATTTTGACTTGGAATTCTAAAATGCTTAATTATAATAAAATAATAATTAGTAATATGAAAAATATAAATTGCTATAATTTTAAAACCGAATTTTGTGGAATGTTTAGTTAAGCAATGCGTTAAAACCTTTATCTAAATTCTCGCAAGTCAGCATTATTATGCAAAAAGGAAATTCTTCTCGAATTATCGTTATTTGTCAACTTTGATCTTTCTCATTATGGCTGAGTTATGTAGTTTTTCGTTGAATGATAAATCTTTAATATCTCACAGACTATTTGTTTTTTAAATGTGAGACTTTCACAACATGTTTAATTTTTTACAAGAATATGGAACTTCAATATATGAATCAGGCTTTTTAAGAATATAAGCTAGTTAAAAATTGCGCACATTATTTACACTTTTTTTAATACTATTTTTTCTTATTTTTGGTTCACAATCAGATTAGAACTTAAATTTTCGATTTTCAAAAAATACTTTGAGCGAAATTTTGTAGGATTTTTAAAAATATTTAATTTCTGTTAATAATTTTTTCTCGCATTTTATTTCATTTTGTTCAAAATTTGAATTTTCCAATAGTATTTTCAAAAAATAAAACTCAAAAGAAAAATAGTATCAAAAAATGGTAGACACAAATTTTTTTCTATACTTTTTAGAAACTGCAATTCATCTTTGAAAATTTTTTCCGTCGCTCACCTCGTTTGGCTCAAAATGTGCCCTATTAAGCTATAATTCCTTTTTCAAGGCTTTTTCCCATATTTTACATCATTTGGTCTAAAATTGGAATTGCAGATTTTTTCATAATATTTTAGAAAAAAAAGCAACCAACATATTAATTTTTATCAAAAAATTTTAAGGGAAAAATTAGAATAAAAGTCAACCTATCGATCAAGTTAACTTTTCAAATAACAGAAAATACTTAACGTCATTTTCAGACAATATGGAAAATAAATTTTTGGAATTTTCAAATTAAAATTTTCCTGAAAAAGATCTACTCTTGCCGCTCTACTGGAAATCAAATCACAGAAATTTTGATAGCCGTTCGGGTGCTTTCTCATTAAGATATTAAAAAAATCGAAAGAAGAATGTTTTATTGTTAGAAAAAATTTTTTCTTTGGATTTCTCTAATAGCTTAATGGAAAATCAACCGGCCGGAAATATAAAATTCTGTGGTTTGTTTTCCAATAGAGTGACGAGAGTAGATCTTTTTCAGAAAAAAATTAATTTAAAAATCTATAATTCTTCTGTCAACTTTTTTATTTACCTACCGTCGTTTGGCTCAAAATTATAATTCTCGAATTATTTAATTTCGATGCATAAAAAAAAGACACAAAAATTATAGATATTTTAAAGAGCTTTTATTCTTCTCGTATAATTTTTCATGTATCGGCCGTCGTTTGGTATAAAAATGAAAATATCTATTTTTGGAAAACATTTTTGATGAATAAAACCATAACGGTGTTCAATAAATGCTGATTAAAGAGTCCATTTTTTCTTGTATGACGTTAAAAAAGTGATTCAAAGCTCAGTTTGATTCTTTTTTTAGAGTTATTGTGTTTACGGATGGACGGACAGATAGACAGACGCCCTTGAAAAACTGCGGTGTGAAATTTTGGATAATTCTATTACATTATCAATCATGAGAATGTGAAAATTTCTTAAGAAACTCTATTATCAACGAGGATGTGAAAATATAAATCTATGCTATTGATCGAAGAAATTCCAAATTTTATTTTTTTCGAAAACTCTAAATTGAATTTTATTTGTGAAAAAAGATCCTGCTCCTTCACTCAGCTGGGAATCGAACCCAGGTCTATCGATTGCCGGTCGGGTGCGCTCTTCTTTTGATCTCTCCAGTAGCTTAGTGGTAAGAGCACCCGAGCGGCAATCGGTAGACTTCGGTTCGATTCCCAGCGGAGCGATGGAGAGGGATCTTTTTTCACAGATGAAATTCAATTGTAGAAATTATTTATTGGAATGTTTTTATCTGTAATAAAGAAACTTCTGTTGACCATATACAACATTTTTATATTACATAATTTTTTTTGTAAAATGTATAACAAAATATTTCGAAATAAAAATGTAAAACAATATACTGTTAAATTTTTTAAGAACGAATAACCTAATTATTTAAAATGTTACTAATGTTGCTGCGAAAATTTAAAACTAAATTACGTTACAATTATATTTGCAATTTACAATCAAATTTATTCAGACATTTATATATTCAGTATAAAAAAGTATAAAGTTCATCTCATAAATATGAGCACAAACTATTTCTAAGTAGCAGATATTTCTTTAAAGAAATTTTTTTTCTGACTTCAGACTCGGGGACTCGGAAGGTAATAAATTTTGGAACTGAACAGGTAGCTTCACATCAAGTTCACAGGTGAAGACCATATGCTACTTGGTAGTGTTTAGCATTTTATTGGGCACTTTAATTTTATTTTCTTGATAAAAGACTGAATAAATTATCGAAAAGACTATTTTTGTTATTCTTGCCTGACTATTGTTGAATTTAAGACTGCTCTCCATCTGCTCGACACAAGGTAAAAAATAAATTTGCTTTGAAGTAGAAATTGTACTCGGGTCATTTCAATTTATTTCGCCGAAGTAGGCTGCAGGCTAAACATTTAAATTTTAAATTTCCATTCAATTAATATTAAATAATGGGCGAAAATTATATTTTAGAAATATATATAAAACATAACCATTTTTCAATGTTTTTAAAACTTTTTCAGAATTTGTGAACTTTTTCGATTTTTGATACTAGAGTAATAAAAATTACACTTTAAAATTCACCACTGGAAGGTTTTGTTCATTTTCTAAAATAAATCATCAGTTCTTACCTTAATCATTTTGAAAAAATTGCAATGGCCCCAAGCCTTTTTATACTAAAATAGAAATTTTTTAAATAGCTAAAAATATTGCTATTTCGAGGTTTAGTTGAAAGAGATACCGAATAAGTTCAAATTCGCCAAATATTTGAAAATTCAAATTTATAGCAGTCGAATAAAAAAAATCGTTTATATCATTCAATTAATTTAAAAAAAGTATTTAAAAAGATTTAAAAACATTTTGACGATTTCCTAAAATTTCGGAAAAGAATGTAGAAGATTTCAAAGAATTTGTTGCTTTCAAGTTTGCCATTTTATAAAATTTGAGAAATAAATTCGAATAAGTTTAAAAAATATTTCAAATTTTTGAAAGGATACAAAAATAATTATATTTAAAACAAAGTGTACATTTTTGAAGGCTTCGGTTGGAAAATTTAGAAACTTTTCAAGAATTTTGAAAGTACAAAAGAAATTTCAAAAATTTCTTAAGATTTCTTCTATACTCTGAAATTACTTATTATTATACAAAATTCATTTTAATAGAATATTTAAAAACATTTAAAAACATTCCAAAATATTTCCCATATTATCAAAAATAGAATCTGGAAGCTTTAAAGGCAATTTTTTATTTTGCCAGAACTTTTGAATTTTTAGGAAAATTTCTAATAATGAGAAAAATATTTAGAAATCTTTTACAAGTTGCAAAAAATATTTTTAAAAATTCAAAAATCTTAAAACAAAATATAGCTTTTTAGGATTACCTAAAAAGAATTGGAATCTAAATTATTTAATTTTTATAATTTTTTAAAAATATTATGAAAAATTAGAATTATTAAAACTTTTTTTTGAAATTTCTAAAGAGTTTCAAAAGTTTCAAGATAACAAAAAAATTCTCTCAAAATTTTTGAAATATTTATAGTGATTATTTATATTATTCAAATTACTTGTAAGAGAATATTTTTAAATATTTTTAAACATAACAAAAGATTTTCAAAATGTTTAAGAGATTTAAAATATTTTAAAACTCTAAAAGATTTTCGAACATTTATACCGTAAAAAAAATCTGATACAATTTTTAGATACTTTTTGAATTTTCTCGAGAGACCTAAAACAATTACATTTATAGAACCTCAATGAAAATGGACAAAAGAAATTGAAAACTAAGAAGTTACACGAAATTTTTATTTAGTATTAAAAATTATTTTTTCCTTTAAATAATAATATACTTAATTTTTTTATGATCTGAAAAATATTTTTTTTTGCAAATTAAAAAAATTGGTTAAGAAATCGTATTTTTAAATGAATTTAACTTTTCTTGATTCAATAATGAAAGAAAATTCAGTTCAATTATAAACTATTATATTTTTTCGCTTTCATCTAAAAGAATATAGTAATAAACAATAATGAATGTTTAAACAATAGTTTTTTTAATTTAAATGAAGATAAATGAATATGGTTGTTAACAATAATAATAATAAACTATTTTTTCACTTATGAGGTTTTTTTTAGACCAAATAAGACAGATTTATGGGTGTGATATTAAAAATTAATATTTTATCCGCATTCTATATCTTATTGCAAAGAGAAAATTAAAACTTTTTTAATTGTCCGAAATTACTTGGAGTATTTTAATTTTCTATTTAACCAAATTGCATTTAGACCAAAACAAATCGACTATTTTTTTTTGCTGCTACAAAACCGAAATTTTGATTATATCATTAAATTTTTTTAAATTTAGGAGCAAAAGGGTAAACATGAAACAAATTTCAAAATATTTTAAAATATTTAAGTTTGACAAAAATTTCAAATAATTTCAACATGTTTAAAAAATTATAAGGCATTTTAAATTATTAAAAAATGGTTTTTCAGGGATTTTTCAAATATTTCAATTTATTGTGACGGATTTTAATTTTTTTAAACTTTTACAATGATTTGAAATATATTTCTTTTTACTTTTTGTTTTTTATATGTTATTTGTTTTTATCTAAAAAGGCAAATCCAAGACAAGCATTTTAGAAGAAAAAACACGAATTTTGAACTCCTGCCTAAAAGAAAATAGTCATAAGCAATAATAAATTGTTTAAACAATTTTTTTTGTTAATATGCATTATTATTACCTTACTCAGTGAATAGTGGACGAAAATTCAAAAACTTAAAAAAAACGCAACTGTCTGGCACTAATATAGATGAAGATAGTTATTAACAATAATAATTTGTTTAACCAATTATTTTGTTTAATTAAATTAATTATGAAGTCACTTCAAGTAAAAAATAGACAAATAGTTAAAAATTTGAGAAAAAACTACAATCTTCTACCATTACATAAAGACCATAGTATTAAAAATAACAATAAATTGTTTCAACAATTATTTTTGTGAACATGAATTAATTATTGCTTTGCTTTTATTGAAGAGTGGACAAAAAGTTTTAAAAATCAGAAAAAAACCTCAACTGTCTGGCAATATTATAGAAGAAAATGGCTATAAACAATGATAATTTGTTCAAACAATTGTTTTTGCTATAATAAATTAAATATTAACTCACTATAAGTAAAAAGTAGACAAAAATTGAAAATTTCAGAAAAAACCGCAATATCGAGACTTATTGAAAGATAATATCATTAACGATAATCATAAAATGTTTAAACAATTATCTTTGCTAAGAATAATGAACGATTATTTCACTATAATTTAAAATTAAACGAAAAATGGAAAATTTTCGAAAAAACCCGCGACTTTCTATCTCTACTCTAAGAGAAAATTGCTAAAAACTGTAATAAATTGTTTAAACAGTTTATTCAAACATGCAACTATTAGTCAAAAGTATTATTTTATGTATTAGAAAGAATTTAAATAAAAAACCGCAAAAAATCATAATTAGCGCCAAAAACTTGCAAAACCCATTTTCTCACTTACGGGTTTCTTTTGAAATCCTATAAAACAAATTTATGGGGTCACATTTAAAAAGTAATATTATATTGTATTTTATTTTTATTCACAATTTCAAAATTTGCATATATATGAAATGATTGATAAGATCAGCAAAAATAGATACATTATTAATTTCTCTAAATCTTAAAAGAGTCTTCTAAGCACAATTCAGAAAAAAATAATTCAAGTTAAAATTGTCTATTGAACAGTAGTTATTTACAGATTTAGTTTTTCCTATCTATTTAGTGAAAAGTTCCAAATCTTATTTAATCCTAATTATCAAGGCCTTATTTTATTCTTCCAAGAATTCTCTAAATTTATATTTAGGTGGATTTTATTTTTAAAAATAATGTTGAAATCATGCAGTTATTGTCGTTATAAATAATTATAGTTTAAATTTTAATTGACACCATCCAAATAGTATTATTAATAATTCTTAAAAGAATAAAATGAGGCCTTGATCATTAGGATTAAATAAGAATTGTTACATTTCCTAAAGGAGACAGCAACAACTAAAACTCTAAATAACAACCCTTAAATAAACAATTATAGCCTAAATTATTTTTTCTAAAGTACAGAAGCTTTCTTCCAGATTTCCAGAAATCAAAAATAGATCTATTTTTGTCGAATTTACAAATCATTTTAAAAATTGGCGACTTTTGAGATTGATTGTACGTAATGAGCATCCTTAATTTTCTTCTTAACAAAATTTCAATTCGACTAAAAAAATCGATTATTTTTTTGTTTGCAAAAATACTTTTGTAGTTACGGAAGCAGAACAGAAATTTTGATTACATTGTCGACTTTTTCGATTTAAGAGCAGAAGGGAAAGCATGAAAACTATATATGAATTTTCCTAGATTCAGCTTTGCACATCTACTTTTATGTAGATAATTTTTTTAAATTATCAATTCATTTTGAATAACCACAAATTTTTTATGTAAGAACAAAAAAAGCTTTTCATAAATAATTACACATCCTGACAATTTTTCCAAACACAGACTCTATTTTCTTAGCAAAACCAACTAAAAATGCATTTTAAATTACTCCGTTTTTATACTTTATTAATAGATAAGGATAGCTAATTTTTAAGCAATTTTTGTTCACTGACTCTTTATACCTAGAGGCCTTACGGTCGATAAAAAACATCAAAATCCATTGGAAATTGATTTGTAGACAAAATTTTATCCACATAAATTCGATTCTTTGAGGAAAAAATTGCATAAAATTCATGTATTGCCCAGGTGGAAATTTTTTTACAAATATGCACTAATATTTAAATCCATTTTTATAAGAATTCACAGATGAATACAGTAAATTACAATCAAAATTACTGGAAAGTACAACTTTTTTCTATTATTAGGAAAATTGTGTACTTTTTTGAAGTTTTCTGTACATTGTATTTTATTGTAGTTTCTATTTTCTATAAGAATTAACAAAAAAAAGTACAACTGCAAGAATCTACACGAATTTATAGAAATCTTTGGTCGAAAAAGAAAAACTTTTTGATTGCAAATAAAAATTGAACAATTAAGAATGATTTTATCACGGTTACTAAAATTAATAGACAACATAAATTTTTTAATTTGAAGTAGAAAAAACTGAACTGCAAATTAAAACACTCAAAGTAGAATAATTTTTTATTTTAAAGATTTAAAATTAAAGCTTAAGATTTTGTATTGAAACGCTTGAAGATTTACTCGTATAAAATATAAAGTTCTAACTTTTCGTGGTGGATACACCACATTGTAAATTGAACTGTTTTGTTGAAAATCTGTCTTTTTTCAAAAATAATTTATGATTTCAAATGATTTCCTAAAGTTTCGAAACATAATATAAAATATTTCAAAGCAAAAATTTGCATTTTTACAATATTGCAATATATTTGAAACAATTTCAGTAAGTTGAGGGGATACATAGAATTAAGCCAAATTGATATTTTTTAACATTTTGAATCTAAAATTGAGATATATTTTTTAGTTAATTCTCTATTTATTAATTGTTGAAGAGTTACTACAGATAACCACCATAAATATTAGTTGTTTTAATACTATATGAATTTTACATTGACTATGACATAATCAGATGTAATTATAACTTAACTGTAATAATAAGAGATTTAAATATATTTTGTTAATCATTATTTAATAATTGAATATTATTTAACGCTAATGCCGAAGAAATGAAAATTTATGTCTGGCACCATAAATTATTATAAATTATACTTGAAATAGATCCGAACTTTAAAGAACGACAGCACTGTATGGCTTAGTGCCTTTATTTATTGAATTTAGAAGAAAACTTTAAAAACGAAACACCAAAAAATATGTTTCTAAAAATCAGTGTGATCGGCTCATTACAGTTAAGAAACAAAATAAAAAGGGGGAAGATGGAGAGAAAGTAGAGTCTCGTGTACTATACTGTATATAGACATGCCTTATAGAAATAAATATGCACTTTATCATTTAAATTTATAAATAAAATATTTAATGAACTATTTAATGACATGATAAAAGGATGATACTTATTATTAATTACAAAAATATTACAGAAATAAAGTTTATTTTCCATGCATTTGGTTCATTGTTTTCCCCTCAGCTTTCACCGAAGTGAATTTAGCTGATGGTTGAAGTGAAAATACCTAACATGTTGTTACAGAATTATTTTTAAATCTAATAAATTTGCGAAACGTGATTTGAAATGTATTCTAATGGGAGGGGCATTTTTAAAGGGCAGTATCCATTTCATCGCGGTGTACCTGCTCGTCTTACCCTCTCCACTCGACTTCTCCTCACGTCCCTGACTGAGCGAGATTGCTGTGCCGGGCTTTGCCAGCGGGGGGCCCCCTTTGTCAGGGACGTGAGGAGAAGTCGAGTGGAGAGGGTAAGACGAGTAGGTACACCGCGATGAAATGTAAATCGCCCGAAAATAAGTCCTTTGGGAAGCAAGTTTCCTAACAATTTAAGATTTAAGTACTAGTCCCTTTATTCACTATTACTATGGGACTATAAGTATAAAGGTAAACTAAAGAAACTGGTAGGGTCATTTGCTAATTTTCGTAAATATTTTCCCTTTTAGGTGGTAATACCTATTTTACAAGGAATGGAACAGTCTCTTGAGAGTCATAATCTCCTTTCAACACCTGTTCATCTACCTGCAAAATCTGTAAAGTATCCAAGGATTATCCTTTGTTTGGGTTCAAACAGCTGACAAACAACATCTTCCAGAGATGCTTTTCTCTCATCTCAGTTTGACCTGAACTTTGGAGGACCCCTTTTATTTTTCGATCGAATTGAGCCAAAACTGACCTGTCTCCTCTTTACCTATAATTTTTTAATTTTGATTTTTGGAATTTTTCAATTTTTGAATATTCCTGCATATCATTTCTAGTATTTACATAAAATACTACTTTCTAATTATAATAATATGTTTTCATAAATTGTTTAAATAATTTTTGATAAATTTTAGTAATTTTCTTTTAGAATAGATTTAGAAAATCGCAGTTTTTCAGAGTTTTCAACTCTTTTAGAGTTAATAAACATGATTGTTTGAACAATTTAATTATTTTTTTCAATAACATTTTTTTAGTACTGTTAGAAAGTTGCGGTTTTCCTTGAATTTAAAAAAAAAATTTCTATTTTTTATTAAGGATGTAGTAATAATTTATGAAATTAAAAAAATTATTTAAACAATTGATTTCTTACGCGTTTTTCTGTTGCAGTTTCTTCTTAAATTTTCCTCTTTTTGTCCACTTTTTGTCCATTTTTCATTTAGAGTAAGGTAATAATGATTTTAAGTTTAAAAAAATTATTGCTTAAAAAATTTGATTATAATTTTTAATAACATTCTCTTCAAATAATACTAGAAAGTTGTGGTTTTCCATAAAAAAATAAAATTGATTAATTTGTTCTTAGCTTTGGGACGACTGAAAAATCCTGAAAAATAAAATTCCCAAATAAAACAATTGCCGAAAAATAAAAATACCGAGTTAGAAAATTTCCGAATATTAAAATTCGCTAATAATAAAATTCCCGAATTACAAAATTCCCCAAATGGAAAATTCCCGAATAATAAAATTCCTGACAAAAAATTGGCTAATTATAAAATATCCGAATTTGAACATTTCTGAATTGGAAAATTCCCGAAATTAAGCATTAATAATAATTTTTAAAATAAAGATTTTATCATTGTATTTCTAATCAAGGGACGACTGAAAAATCCCGAAAAATAAAATTCGCGAATAATAAAATTGCCGAAAAATAAAAATACTATTTGGAAAATTCCCAAATAATAAAATACACGAATAATAAAATTACCGAAAAATAAAAATACCGAATTGGAAAATTCCCGAATAATGAAATTCTTGGATAATAAAATTTTAGAATTATAAAATTCCCGAATTGGAATACTCCCGAATAATAAAATTTACGACAGTTTATAATATTGCCGAATTGAAAAATTCCCAAATATTAAACTTCCCGACAGTTTATAATATTACCGAATTGGAAAATTCCCGAATAATAAAATTCCCGACAGATATTTGCCGATTTATAAAATATCCGAATTGGAAAATTCCCGAATTGTAAAATTCCGAAATTTTAACAATTAGAATTTTTTATAAATATATTTTATTGATTACAAATACAACAATAAAATATTAGTTTCAAAAATTATTTTTAACATTTGAAATTTCGAAGCTTATTTTTTGAATTAAAAATAGCAATAATTTTAAATAAAATATTTCTAGGTAACGCATGTTTTTTTAATGCGATACAGAAATGTAATTCTACATTGAAAGAAAAAATAATGACTCGCATTTTGACGTTTTTTTTGAAAATGTGCATAGAATTAGAAAAAATACAAAAAGCGTTAGCAAAAATTGAATTTTAAAGTAATATATATTAATTTAAAATTTTATTTTTGCGAACTTTTTTGGATTTTTTTCAACAATGTGAACATTAAAAAAATATGCGTTACCTAGAAATATTTTATTTAAAATTATTGCTAGTTTCAATTGAAGAAATAAGCTTCGACATTTTAAATGTTAAAAATAATTTTTGAAACTAATGTCTTATTGTTGTATTTTTAATCAATAAAATATATTTAAAAATATATATAATTGTTAAAATTCGGGAATTTTTCAATTCGGATATTTTGTAAATCGGCAATTTTCTGTCGCGAATTTTATTATTCGGGAATTTTCCAATTCGGTAATATTATAAACTGTCGGGAATTTTACAATTTGGTAATATTATAAACTGTCGAGAATTTTATTATTCGAGAATTTTGCAATTCGGGAATTTTATAATTATGAAATTTTACTATTCGAAAATTTTATTATTCGGGAATTTTCCAATTCGGTATTTTTATTTTTCGGCAATTTTATTATTGGCGAATTTTATTTTTCGGCAATTTTCTAATTCGGTATTTTTATTTCTCGGTAATTTTATTATTCGTGTATTTTATTATTTGGGAATTTTCCAAATCGGTATTTTTATTTTTCGGCAATTTTATTATTCGCGAATTTGATAATTCAAGAATTTTCTGATTCGAGAATTTTACAGTGCCGGGAATTTTATTTTTCGGAATTTTTCAGTCGTCCCCTAATCAACAAAACTCATTTACAAAAAATTGTAATTGTTAATTTCGGGAATTTTTCAATTTGTATATTTAATAATTCGGCAAATTTTTGTCGGGAATTTTATTATATGATATTTTCCAATTCGGCAATATTATTAAATGCAGGAAATTTAATTATTCGAGAGTTTTTAAATTCGGAAATTTTATTATTCGGGAATTTTCCAATTCGAAATTTTAATTTTTCGGCAATCTTACTATTCGAGAATTTTACAGTGCGGGAAATTTTATTTTTTGGAATTTTTCAGCCGTCCCTTATAGTTTTCACTCAAAGTGTAGTAATAATTAATAAAATTCAACAAAAACAAATGTTTAAACAATTTATGATTTTCTTATGAATTTTTTTTTAGAATAGATTTAGAAATTCATGGAGTTTTTTGAAAATTTTAAACTCATTTTCAAATTTTCATTTAGATCAAGAAAATAATCAAATAAATTCAACAGAAGTAATTGTTGAAACAATTTATTATCATATATATCAATATTATCTTTAAAAGAATGCTATAAGAATAAAGTTTTATCTTAAATTTACTACGTTTTGTCCACTTTTTATTTAGAGTGAGGTAATTATGATTTTAAGTTTTATAAAATGATTGCTTAAACAATGTAATTATTATTTTGAATAGCATGTTCTTTAAATAATATTAGAAAGTTGTGTTTTTTCATAAAAAATTTTAATTTTTAAATTTTTGTCTAGTTTTTCCTTAAATTATAGTAATAATTAATAAAATTCAACAAAAGTTAATGTGTAAGCAATTTATTATTTTCTCAGGGACTTTCTCAGAATAGATTTAGAAATTCACGGTTTTAGTCAGTTTTTTCAACTCATTTTCAAATTTTCATTTAAATCAAGGTATTCAATTAAATTCAATAGAAACAATTATTTAAAAAATTTATTATTATCTATAACAATATTCTCTCAAAGCAATGCTATTAAGTTGCAGTTTTTTTTATATCATCTACTTCTGTGATCTATTTTTTTCGAACTTTTCACTTACAACTTTGAGCCTTAAATTCTTCGCCTTAAATTCTTATTAGCTTATCCTAAATTCTTTTGAATTCTTCCAAATTCAATCAATTTTACTCGATTCAATGGATTTTAAAAATTTTTCTATTTAATTCATTTTGAAGTCTTTTATAAAATTCTTTTGAATACCCTTTTAAATGTCCGAAGCAATCTAAATTCATTAAAAACTTTCTGAATACAATGGATTTTTTCGCATTTTTCAATTGTTTCCAATTGAAAAAATTGTTTTTTAAATTCAGCTTAATTTTTTATGAATTTCATCGAGTTCTTTTAATTTCCCTCAAATTCCTCTAAGTCCACCCAAATTTAACTGAAATAAATGGATTTTTTCGATTTAAAAAATTCACATTTATTTGAATTATTTTGAATTGTTTTGTAGTCATTAGTTAAAATTAGAACGGTTTCGAAGATTTAAAGATATTTGAAAATATTTTTTGGAATCCTGAATTCTTATTAATACCCCCAATTCTTTTTAATTAATTGAAAATATCTTCAATTTTTAAATTCATTTTCATTCTTCTAAATTCTTTTCCATATTAAATTATTTTAGAAAAAAATTATGCAAGTTTGAGAGACATTTCGAAGTTTTGAAACAACTAAAAATAATTAAAATATTGTAATATTTTAAGAATTTCGTAAGGTTTCAAGAAAATAAAAAAAAATCTTTAGGTTCCTATAGGCAAAATTTAAATTATTTTTATTTGAAAAAAAATTATTTTAAGACAATATTAAAAAAAAATTCTGAAATGGTCAAAGAATATGAAAGATTTTAAGACTATTTTTTTAATTTTACGAAAAAAAAAAAAAAATTTCATTAAAAATTTGAGTAATTTAAAAATATTAGAAAATTTGGAAATTCTGAAAAGATTTTGTCAGAATTCTCAAGATTCATAGGAACATTTTGAAGGATTTTTTATTTTTAAAAATAAGCACGAAGAGAAAATTGGAAAATATTTCAAAAAACTTTCACACGATTTTCTAAAATTTCTAAAGAGTGTAGAGGTTTTTAAAGCAAAATGGTACCATTTGGCAAGTTTAATAAATCAACAACAAAAATCAAGTTAATGGAAGGAATATTTAAATGATTTGAAGAGATTCATAAAAAATTTCAAACTTTAAAAGATTTAATAAAATGTAGATTTTTAAAGATTTTGAACAAAAACTTTGGAAGCTATAAGAAAAATTTCGAAAGGTTTAAAATTAGAAAGCCATGTTTTTTAAATTTATGTGAAAATTTAGAAAATTTTTAGGCAGTTTTGTAATGTTTTGAATAATTTTTCAAAATTTTATGAAAAATTGGTGTCAGTTGAAAATTTTTTTGAAGAATTTAAAAGGTATTGATTAAAAATATTTTTAAACTTGGAAACATTTCCAAACATTAATTAAATATTTTTTGACTTCTTTTGAACTTTTAAAAGTCCTAAAAATCTTTGACCCTACCAAAATTAAATAGTAAAATTTTCCAATAAAAAAAAGTAATTTTCAACGAAGAAATAAAAAAAATTCAGTTTTAAGTTTCTGAAGTATACATTTTTCATATTTCTCAGTTACAACAATTGTTAATTTTGAACATTTTTATAGAAAAATTTAATTTTAGAGGTTTAGAATTGAAAATTTTTCCACTATGAACGGTACAAATAAAGACGAATTTGTTTTTTGATTCCAGAAGAATTTTTCTAATCAGTTTGTGGGTTAAAAAAATTTAATTTAATAAAAAAATAGATTTATAGAATTTCAGAAGCCTTTTTTTACATGTTCAATTAACTTTTTAATTTTAAATTGTCAATTTATCATTATGTAGAAATTAAATTGATTAAAATTCAAAAGTTTTCACTTTTAAATTATTGAATTTTAAATGCTTTTAACTATAAATAATACTATTTATATTCTTCTCAATTTTAAATTATCTACTTTTGCAAATTCTAATTGAAAATATTCCATTTTTAACGTTTTGTAATCTTTTCTTTTATTTGCCATTTTAATCTGAAATAATTCAATTTTGAGATTTTTGAATTTAAAGACAACTTTTTGAACTGAAATAAATGATGATGGTGTCATTTCTAATTAATCCAAAGCATTCAAAATAGAACAATTTTATTTTGAATTCAAAAATCTGAAAATTGAACGATTTTAGATTAAAATATCAAAGAAGAAAAATTTTTAAACATAAAAGTGGAATATTTTTTTATTAGAATTTAAAAAAATAGATCACTTGAATTCAGAAGAATCAAAATATTATTATTTGAAATTGAAAGCATTTATAATTCAATAATTTAAAATGAAAAGTTTTGAATTTTAATAAACTTAATTTCTGAACGATCAAAATTTGACAATTTCAAATTGAAAAGTAAATTAAATATTTCAAAGAAAAAGCTTATGAAATTCGAGAAAGGTTTTTTTTTATTGAATAAAATTAAAATTTTTTAAATAAAAGCTGATTAGACAAATTCTTCTGAAATCAAGAAACAAATTCACTTTTATTTTCACCGTTCATGATGGAACAGTTTTCAACGCTAAAACTTTAAAACTGAATTATTCTAAAAAAAAAGTTTGAAATTAAAGGTTATTGTTAATGGAAAATATTGAAAAAGTATACTCCAGAAACTTGAAACTTAAAAAATTCCGATCGACTAAAAATAAAAAAAAATAAGTCGCGAAGTATTGCGATATTAAAAATTTTGTGTATTAAAATCCTTTAAAATCTCTAGTACTTCAAGTAATTTCAATCGTTTGGAATTCAATCATTTTTAAACTGTCAACCACACTTTTTGAAATTTGGCCATTTTAATTTAAATTGCAAAAATTAAGCTACTTGCATTACTGAAAATAAATCTAAATAGTTCAAAATTAAATATTTTTAAATTTTCAATGATAATTTTTGAAATTCAGCCAGTTCAATTTTAATCGCAAAAATTAAAACCATAATAGAAAACAATTGAAAACTTAGCTTTTCCCATAAAAATGATAAATTCTAAAATTGAAACCTGTAAAAATTAAAGAAAATATTAAATATTTCAATAGAAAAATCGTTTTTTATTTTTTAACTGAGTTTGAAATATCCATCTTTTTGAAACATTTTTCAAATTGAAAAACTTGAATATCTGAATTTATTTGGGAAGGATTTAATTAAAAATAATTGAATTACAAATCCTTTAAAGTGAAATGTGTACAACTATTAATACAGCAAATTGTTAATTTCTGAACGATTAAATTTACTTGAGGTAACTGAAATTTTTAAAAATTTAAGTATAAAAAAAATGGTAATATCACAATTTTTCGCCACCAATTTTTTTTTAGTCCTAAATGAAGTGCGGATTTATTTAAGTTTCAGGTTTCAGAACTATACATTTTTTAATTTTTCAACAGTTTCCATTTTAAATTGTTTTTTATTTTGAAAGTTTATTTTAGAATTATTCAATTTTAAAAGTTTACAATTGAAAAATTCCATACTATTATCTATACTTTAAACAATTAAAATGATTAACATCAATTATTTTTAAATATTACATTTTTTAAACCATACAACTTTTTGTAACCTTCATTCTGTCATTAGTTGCAACAAATACAAACTTGCAATAATAATTTTTTGAAGAGCTGTAACTGCCCGTTACAACGTCATCCACATCTCAGCATCCCAATGAACACCGTAAACTGCATTTTCGATAATTAATTAACATTTTTTAATAATTTAGTTTTTGAAAAAATGAAAAGATCACATGCAAATTAGCCAAGAACAAAAAAAACTGCAGAAAATTTATTAGAATCCGCTGTACACGCGAATAAAGGCTCGAAGAGTTATCGTCGATTTCCTTGGCTTTCTTCATTTTGCAGTTAACGGTGTGTTCTCTAATAACGGCAGAATATGACTGCCACTGGAAGTCAAGGCAGTCAATGACTGCCCCTGGCAATCACTGAAGTTAATGACTGTCACCGGCAATCAAGACAGTCAAAAACTGCCGCTGGAAATCACTGCAGTTAATGACTGCCACTGGCAATCAAGCCAGTCAAAAACTGCCGCTGGAAGTCACTGCGGTCAATGCCTACCTTCTGGGGAACTCTTACAAAGATAAATTATCTTGTGACATGGAGTTGGACATACAATCGGATTGAGATTTATTTAATTAAGAAAGTCGTATACAGAAAGGGTTGACCTTAACGGCTTAACGGACCAGATTGATTCGTGACATCGATGCGCAGCAGGAGGCAAAAAGAGATTGACACATACTGCTGGGCAGTATGATACACGTGTTTGAAAATGCATGCCTTTAGTTAGCTGTGAGATCACAGGATGGTAGAAACGTCACCGTCATTTTTTTTTTCGAGTTTCTCGTTTGCTGCCCCCAAAAGATGACTCAGCACTTTTTGCGCCCCGCCCCGTAACGCCTGTGCCGTCCCTGAATTCTACTTCACCCTTTGTGTTCATTTCAAGTAGCTGTTTTCCAATGATTAAATGATATACTATTTCAGCCAAGGGAGAATACAAGCCCCCCCCCCCCCCCCCCCCCCCCAGAGATTCATGACATCAAAATTTTGGATATTTTTATATCTGGTACTTATATCTCTTTGGCAGCTTTTGTTAGAATTTGTAAATTTTGATCTCTCCCCCCAATCGAACGTAATTTTTTCGAAGACATTTTTTTTTTTGAATTTATTTGCAGCTCATCCAAAAATACCGTAGGATGATTTAGTAGGGGAGAACTTGGTCAAATATTCTGTTTCTTATTAATGAACAACGAAGTTCAATTTTCAAACAAGCAATTGCGAATTTTGAACCAAAAAAGATGAACTGATAAATAAATAGTAGTTGATATTTTAACCAAGAAAGATTTTTATTTTAAATTCTAAAAGATTAAATTGAACGAAAAAAAAAAAAACAAGAAATTTCTAAAAAATATTTGAATCTTCAACAGTGAAAAATTTTTCGGTTAAAAAAGAAAAAAATGTAGAATTTTCAAGTAAAAAATAAATTACTGCAAATATTTATTTATTAGCATTATGGTCGATAATATTGATTTTTTTTCTGCAATGGATTAAAAAAAATTAATTGCCGAACACAAAACAAATAAATATTATCAACCCTAATGCCAATAAAAAAATCTTCTTTGCGCTTATAATACATGGCTTAATTAATTAATTTTCAACCAATAAGATTAATTTTCTACTATAAAAACACCAATTCTCAACTAAAAAAAAAATCACACAAGAAATACAAATATTCAACCAGAAGGATTAAATTTTTACAAAAGAAAACCGAATTTTTAACGAAACAGACGAACTTTAACCCAAGAAAGTGGAATTTCTGCCAAAAGAGATGAATTTTCAAACGAAAAGACGAATTTTCAAGAAAAACGTTGAATTTTCAATCTGCAAAGATTTTTCAGTCAAAAAAGAAAAAAGGAATTCCACCAAATTTCTACATTTTCAAACCAAAAAGATGATTTTTTAACAAAAGAGTTGAATTTTCATGCAACAAAGATTGTTTAGCATTGAAAAATTTATTTTTATTTTCAAGCCAAAAAGACGACTTTTGAACGAAGAATTTTGATTTTTTATCATGAAGACAATTTTTCAAGGAAACAGATATTAGTAATTAGTAATTAGTAAAAACAGTTATCAGTAGTTTTAAACAAAAAAAATATGAATTTTCAACCAAGAAAAATTTTTCAAACAAGTATGGAAAACATTTAATTGTGGAATTTTTCGTTTCAACCAATCAAGATGGAATTTCCACCAAAGTATATAAATTATTTACAAAAATAGCAATTTTTACCGAAGAAAGATTTCTCTGGCAGGTAAGAAAACTAAATCCACCTAATTGTTGGATTTTCAAAGCAAAAAGACTAATTTTCAACCAAGAAAATTAATTTTTTATAAAAAACAAGCCAGATTTTCATGAAAAAATTGAAATTTCAACGGAAATCGGTTTTTCAGTCATAAAAAAAATATATAATTTGAATTGTCAACGAAACAGTTGCATTTATGAACCAAAAAGACCAGATTTCTAGAAAAGTATATGAAGGAAATTAATTTTATTAAAAAAAAAAAAGAAGAAGAATTTTCGAGCTGAAAAAAGGAATTTTCTACAAAACAGCTAAATTTTAAATAAAAAAGCGAACCAAAAAGAATGGCTATGTAACAAAATTGTTGAAATATTAAACCAAAAAAAAATAATTTTTTACAAAAGGGTTTAATTTTCAACAAAAAAATATATATTTCAAACGAAAAAGTTGTATTCACAACTAAAAATATATCAATTTTCAATCAAAATCCTAGTAGTTAAATTTTCAAGTAAAAAAAGTAATTTTAATCTAAAAAGATAAAACCAAATATTCCAGAAATAAGACAGTTAAATTTGCATTGAAAAAACCTAATTTTTTATATAAAAAAAAATGAATTCACCCACAAAATAATTCAATTTTCTACCAAACTATTTAATCTTTAAGGCCAAAAACAAATTTTCTGTACAAAACAGTTGAATTATCGGCCTAAAAATATTAAATTTCAAAAATAATGTTAACTAACAATCAAAAAGTTATATTTTACCATTAAAAAATTAATTTTTATTTCCAGAAAGGGATACTTCAATAAAGTTGTTTAATTTTAAACCAAATAAAAGAGTTCTCTACTAAAATTGTATATTTTCAAACAAAAAAAAAAAATGGAACCCATTAATTTTCAAGCAAAAATTTGAATTTTTAACAAAAAATTTGATTTTTTACCAAAAAGAGGAAATTCCAACAAAATTTACAAATTTTTAAGTAAATAGTTAAATTTTTAACCAGGAATATTAATTTTCTGCCAAAAAAGATCAATTTTAAACCAAATCGTTAACCTTTTTGTCTAAAAAGGATCACTTTTGAACAAAAAGTAGAATAACTGAATTTTCATTGAAAGACAATAATTTCCAATTTAGACGAGCGAATTTCTCACCAAAAAATTAAATCTTGGTATCAACAAGTTAAATTTTCGAGCTAAAAGAATGAACTTTTTACAAAACTGTCGCTTTTTTAAACCGAAAATATGATTTTTCAAGAAAACAGTGGAATTTTCGAATTTTTGGTTTCGTCTGTAAAACGCGAAAGTTATTATTTTGTTCTTATTCGTAAAAAGTTATTATTTCCGGGAATTAATTGCGCCACTAACAAATGTTGAAAGTAATAAATTTTTTGTACGATATTTGGTCATTATTTAAACTATTTTTATTTGTTAAAGCGTTTAATGAATGATTAAATTGATATTTTGTTTGAGAGACAGCTTGGAATTATTTAAACAATTAATCCTCATTCACTTGCGCCTCTTTAATAAGAAAGGTGGAGAAAATTCTCGTTTCTTTGTATTTCATATATAAATGTAGCTCATTAATCGACACTATCTTATTTCAAAACTTATAACCAATCAAAAATAATAATTTTTCGAACAAATTTTTTTTAGTTACGTTATTGATAATTATTTTTTTAGAGCAGTTTCATTGATGAAACAAAATACTGTTTAATAAGAGAAATATATATTGCAAGATATTTAAAAACACTAGAATTTTTTCCATATTTTCTATGAAAAGAAGCAAGTATTATTAATTGTTTTTAATCATCGCAAATTGTTCTTAACAAAAAATATCACTCTTGACATTCTTTATTGTCGGAATTAGTTTCAGAAAATAATACCTTTCCACAATTTCCAGGACAAATAAATTGTTGAAACAAATGAAAATTGTTTAATGAATTGATAAATATCTTAAATAAATAAAAATTTCTTTTAACATTCAGTAATTGTGTCATTAATTTCAGCAAAATAATAAACTTTTACGATTCACAGGATAAAAATTGTTTGAATAATTACCAAAATTATTACACTATTATTATTAATTATTATTAATATTTTTTATTTATTATTATTATTATTAATTATATTATTATAATTATTACACTATTATTATTATTATAAATTTTATCCTTGAAATTCATGAACTGTATTATTTATCCCAAACATAATAACTTTTCACGATTTGCGCCTAAAAATAATTGTTTAAACAATTGTAAATTAGTTAAAAGGTTCTTGAAAACTTTTCACTTATCAAAAACAAATAATACATGTTAAATAAAATTGGTAAATACCGTATTTAGCATGAATTTTACATATTTCGCCCTAGTGGAAACGTTTGTACAAAACACTGCAAAAAACTAGAAACATTTTTACAGAAACCTACAAATAAAAAAAAATTACAACCATAATTACACGAAACTAAAACTTTTTCTAGTATTTTGACGAATTTTACACTTTTTTGTGTTTTTTTTTTATATTTTTGGGTATTTTATTGGAGTTTTAATTTCTTATAAGAATTTGTGAAAAAAGTATAACTACAAAAATGCAGGATATATCATGCGTAGAAAATATTTTGTCTAGGAAAAATATAATAGTATCGAACAATAATTAATTCTGCGCAGGAAATATTTTTGATAGAAAATATGTTGTACAGGAAAAAAATTAAATTATTAAATTCATAAATCACTAATTATCACATTGAAAGTTATGAATTGGATAAATAAAAATTATTGGTTTGATTAGTGAAATTTACTGTTTACCTATATTCAAAATTACTTTATTAAGATAATTTAAAATAACTGATTTGGTATCTCAATATTATTTGAATCAGTCAAAATAGACTGAGAACCAGTCACTTTTGACTGATTCAAATTTAAAGTTTATATTATAATACATAATAATATCTATTTCAGGTTGGGACTGTCCTTCATGGAAATATTGGTCCACTGTGTTAATATAAAATATTTTAACTTCCCCGAATTGTAAATGAATGCACTCATACAATCATGTACTTTGAATTCGCATAATAAAACATTTTTAAAATATTTAAAATGTTTATAATTTTCCTTTCATACATTTTAGATTATAAGTATTTCCAACCTGTTTTTGTTTTTTTCTAAATAGTTTTTTTAAGTTTTAACAGTTATGGTTATATTCATTCAAATGAAGATTAACAACTATTTTAAATATAAAAGAAAAAAATGATAAGTTAAAATTTTCCAAGTAGGATGAACAATAATCTGAAAAAAAGTTATTAACATTTTTAGTGACAAAAAACAAAAACTTGTTCATTTTCGACCTAGGATGAAAAATATTTATACCGAATAAACGAATTTTCAACAAAATGCATACATTTTTAAACAATTAGTTAAATTTTCAACCAGGAATATTAACATTCTACCAAAAAATATTAATTTGAAACCGAATAGTGGAATTTCTTGTCTAAAAAGGATCATTTTTGTTACAAAAATGGAATCTGTAAATTTTCATTGAGAAAATGTAATTTTAAATTCAAAGCAGAGAATTTTGTACAAAAACGTTGAATTTTCTACCAACTTGTTGAATTTTCAAGTCAAAGGGATGAATTTGCCACCATACCAAAAAAATATAGTGTAGTTCATCTTTCAACCAAGGATTTGAATTTTAGATATAATAAATGAATATTTAGTATGTAAAAAATAAATAATTTTTCAATGAAAATTGGAGTGAATATATTTTTATTTAAAAACAATAATTATCAATACATAAAAAAGAATTGTTTACAAAATTGTTGAATTTTTAAAAAAAGTTATTGGTAGAAAACTTGTTGGTTGAAATTTGAACTATTTTATTCAAATAAAAAATTTATTGAAGATTTATATGTTTTGTTAAAAATTAAATTATGTCCTTTTTAGATAAGTATCTTTTTAGTATAAAAGTCATTTTTTTGATTGAAGTCTTGTTGAATATTCAACTTTTTTTCTTTAATTTATCATTTTATTAGAAAATTCATTTCTCTGGTTGAAAATGTAAGTGTTTTGTAAGAAATCATTAAAATAATAATGGAGGATTTATCAAAAACAAAAAATATAATAATTAATAATTAAATTAAACAAATATTTTCAATTTTCAATCAAAAAGATTTAAATTCATCCAAAAAGACTAATTCCTAACAAAATATATCGATTCTCAACTAAAACACATTTTAATTCTGAGCTAAACGTTTGCAATTTTGTGAAATAAAGATGATATTTCTATCAAAAGAAATGAATTTTCAAACTAGAAAGATAACATCTTAACAAAATTGTTGAGTTTGCACCCAAAGAAGATTTTTCAGCCAAAATAAGGAATATTAGCAAATTATAATATAAAAAAGGACATTTTTATTGCAAAATAAAAATTTCAAATCACGACGTATTTTTTAATTTTCCTTATTTATTCTTTTTAAGATAATATAAATATAACTTTCCTAGGTTTCACGAAAAAATTCAAACATATTTTTGAATTTTTTTGGTTTTGTCGAAAAATTGTCTAAAAAATTTCTAAAAAACTTATTTCCATTGTAGAGAATTTCATAAAAGGTTGAATAAAAATGTCTATATTTTAAAAGATATTTAAGACTTTCCTACGCATGGAAAAAATTTTATAAATGTTGGGAAATCTTTCTAAGTATTAAGTATTTTTAATCTCTTTAAAGTTTAGAAAATTCCTGAATATCTTTTTAACTGACTCGAATTATTCCTAAAATTTAAAAAAAAATTTTCGCATTCATATTTGACAATCATGGAAATTTGTTGAAATATTTTATAATTCTTTTAAATATTGTTTAAAAATTCATTTTTAGAAATAAACGATCACTTTAAATATTCCTAGGAATCTTAAAAACATTTTTTTATTATCTAAAAACCTTTCAAAATCCTTTGAAAACTTAAAAAATTTATTTCAAAATCTTCGAAAATCTACATTTTTCAGTTTTAAAAATTTCGTTATTACTTTCGAAATTCTTTAGAAATTTCAGAATATTTTTTTTTATTAATTAGTCGAAGCTTTCTACAAAATTTTTTTTAATTTTGAAAACTAAAAAAATTGCCTTCGAATCTTCCAGATTCTTTTTTGGATAATTTTGGATATCCTTCTGCATGTTTTTGAAATATTTGTAAATATTGTTTAAAAACAAATGTTGCAAAATAAAAAATTATTTTAATTTTCTCAAGACATCTTCAGGCAATTTGCTTATTCTTTTGAAACAGTTAATGTTTGTTTCGTTATCTTCTTTGTGTATTCATAGATAGCATACTATTCCACATTAGAAGATCAGAAAATTAAAAATGGATTTTCTTAAAATATCAAGTTTAAAAAAAAAAGTAAATTTCCGGCATGAATCTTTCTCCATTTTAAAAGACTTTCTATGTTTTTTTTAATAAAAGGGAATATTTTTAGATATAATTTTCAAATATTTGAATTTCTATAAAACAATTTCGAGTGATATAAAGCCAATCAATTTTGTAACAAAAATGATTGCGAGATTTTCGAGCCATATCGGGTTTTCCCTTTTTTAGATAGAAAACTTTGTTTACTTCCAAGAATCATATTTGAAAATATTTTCTAATTTATTTCCAAAAATTATTATCTTTCAAGCTGTCCTTTAAAATTTTTGCTGCAAATTTTATCAAAATGATTTTTTCAAATTGCTTTAAGCAAGAAACGTTTGTAGAGGAAAAATTTATTACCGATTAAGTCCATTTTTGTGAGGAAGTGAATTGATCATTTTAACATAAATTACCATGAAAATATTTAAAAATACATATTCTTCTTTATTTCCTAAGCAAATAACATTATTTAAAACAAAAAACGTGCAGCATTTTATAAGTTCGATAATAATAACTCTATTTGTTCAATAATGGTCAAAATTTTATAATAACTCTCATATTGTTCGAAAAATGGAATTTTTTAGTATAATCTATTCATTTAAATTGAATTTTTTCAATTTCATAAATATTTCATAAATTTAAATGAGAAATTAGGATTAAAATATTGCAAAAATCTTCTTATTTTATTGAAATATGTCTACAAAAGAAGAAATATATGATTAAAAAAAAAAAAAATTGTCGAAAAGTTAAATTATAGCACTATTTAGCTTTCCCTGTCTCAATTATAGAATATAAACAAATGGAGGCAATAAATACAATTATTGCCTTAAAAACATATTTTCAATCCTAGGATTGAAAATTTCTATATTAAAAATTTTTAGTAACTGAAATTCTTCGGATTTTTGTTATTGCTTTGAACAGGAAATAATGGCGAATTGAATATTTTAGAATTATACAAAATAAAAGACAAATCAAAATTTTTCAAAATATAAAAAATAGTCAAAAAAATACTAATAAATATCCCTAGCCTGAATAATATTTATCCACGCCGAATAATAATACTATCCTTAATATTTATATAAAATTACAGCGAGGAAAATATTTTCATAAAAGTAGTCTACACTATTACATAAATGAAAAAAATGAATTTACATATTTTAAAAGAAGTAAACTGAAAAAAATGGTTATAGTTGGACTAACTATTCAGTTTGTAATATATGGTACTGCTATTTTTTAGTTCGGACAACCATTTACATGTTTGCTGGTACTAACTGAATAGTCACTGTCACTAATGCAACCGTTGTACGAACTAATAAAATAGAAGTGTCATATTTTACTAACTAAATAGTTGGCTCAACTAACCATTTTTTCAGTGTACTTTTGATTATTTAACATTATCTCTGCCAAAGCTTCTAATTAAGAGAATTGTTTAAATTTTACTACTTTATTAATTTTCTGCATATAAAATTTTTATTAAATCTTATGCCTTTTGAAAAATCTATTACAAATTTCGGCAACTTTTAAAAATTGAATACTAAGGAATCTTTAGGTCTCTAACAAAATATTTAAAATTTTAGAAAATATATTTGTGACTTACGTAAATGCTAAAATATTACTATTTTGGTAAGTTCTTTAAAAAAATTTGGCCAAATTCATAGTGTTTATCATGATATTTTTTTTTGTTTCAGATAAGAAATTGTTGAACTTTGGGAAATCATAAAATTGTTTGTATTTGTGTCGAACCTTGGATACTTGAATGCTCTCTTACAATTTCTGCGCAAATACTATATAAGCCAGTGGCAATACCATTTCTATCAATTTTAACATTTCTTTTCAAACATTGTTATTTGTAGAGGATTTCTTTTTTTAAACCTTCGGCAGAAAAAGTTTGTTTTAAACTTTATTCAGATTTCAAGATGACGGGAAAAATGGCATTCACCTTTTTACTGAGTAAGCAATTACTAATTAATTAACTAACTAGCTATTAATTAATTTCGCAATTTAAACTATCAATTTAGGAATGCCTAAAATAACTCGTTTGATGGTATATCCCATTTAATTTTTAATATCGATTAATTCTTAACCCAAAAGGACAAAATTCAAACAAGAAAATAATAATCCAAGCAGTCACATTAACACTAAAGAAATTGAATTTTTAACGGAAAAAGCTGAATTTTTAAGAATAGATTAATTTTGTAAACAAAAATTTCAAACTGGAATTTTCAACCCGAAAAGATAAATTTTTAACCAAATTTAATTTTTAAAAAAGAAAGATCATTTTTGTACCATAAAAACTAATGAATTTTAATTAGTTCAATTTAATTTAATCAGTTCAATTTTAAACCAAATAGTGGAATTTTTAACTAGACAAAAATTTTTTGAACCAAAAAAATCCGCAAATTTTCAGTTAAAGAAATTAATTTTTAAACAATTTAATAAAAAAGGTGTAAAAAAATTCAACAAAAATAATTCGAATTTGAACAAGAAATTTAAATTATCAAGCAAAGAGGCGAATTTTAAAAAATAATCATTTTTAACAGGGTAGTTCAACTCTGAAACAAAAGAGATTAACTTTTAACCAAATAGAAAATTTTTAATCCAAAATATGATTTTGCAACAAACCGAATTAATTTTTTTTTTTTAAATTTCAATACAGTTAAACTACTTTGTAAAAAATAATTTTGTTACTTATAGATTCATCATTTCAATTAAAAATTAATTTCTTTGGTTGAAAACTTAATTATTTTGATAAAAATTAATTTTTTTCTAACTGAACACATCATTATTCGATGGTTTATTAAAAATGATCTTTTTTTAGTTGCAAATTTGACTGCTTGCTTGAAGATGTAGCAATTTTTTTTTAATCCACCTTTTTTCTTTCATTTAGGCTTTTTTTATTTTTATTCAAAACATTTTTCGCAAAAATATAAATTATTACATGTTTTGTTAAAAAATCATATTTTCGGGTTAAACATTTTTTAATTTTTTTTTTTAGAAAATTCGACCTTATGACTTTAAAATGTAAAAGTTTGTTATAAAAATAAACAATTAAGTGAATTTTAAAATGTTTTGTAGAAAATTTGTTTTTATTATTTAAAATTATTATTTTTTGATCAAAATTAATTTCCTTGTTAGAAAATTTAACTATTTGGTTAATGTTTTATGTATTTTATTAAGAATTAATCTCCTTTAGTCGAAAATTTATCTTTTTGGTCAAAAATGCAAGTGTTTGGTGAAAATGAATTTACTTTAGTTAAGGATTCAACTATTTTGTTGAACTTTTCTTTTTAATTGAACTGTTATTTATTTAAAATGAAAATCTATCCTTGGTTGAAATATTATCTGTTACGTTTTATGTTGAGAATTCATCTTTATTCGTTTAAATATCTGCTACTTTTTACAAATTTAAATTAATTTGATAAGTGAATAAATGTATTTTTATTTTTTAAGTCGTCGCAACTTTAATCTTGGCTACCTTTGCAATTCCTGGACTCGAAAAATCAGCTGTGAGTTTTACTTTACTCAGAACAATTATTTAATATCCTCATATTATATAAATGACGAAACTATAAAAAAACTTGATAAGCAGCACTCTTACTAATTAAAGTGATATTTTTGTAGAATGCTGATGGCGCCAGTTGCAAGCGACAATGCAGTGTAAGTAAAAAAATTACACATCCTCTCTCATATTGATAAATAATATGGGTCTTCCCAAAATTTAGAACTAAAAAATACAATATTTGTTTAGGTTCATGGACCTTGCGTAAAAAAAGAATATAGCTGCGAAGAAGCTTGCACACACGGTAAGTCAGTGGCGTAGCCAGGATTTTTTTTGGGGGTGGGGGGCTTCGATTTTTTTTCGGAGGGGGCTTGTGTTTATGTATAGGCAGAAAGTGGGAGAAAAGGGAATTGAACAATGAAAAATCTTAGTTTCGGGAGGGGCTTCAGCCTCCAAAGCCCCCCCCCCCTGGATACGCCGATGCGGTAAGTTGTGCAAATATGCATTTCTTTATATTCAGAAGATTAAATTTTTATAAATATTTTCAAATCCAGGTACTAAAAATTGTTCAATTTCGCAAATTTACCACTCTAAATTTAAATCAGAAAAAATTGTACAGATTAAATTATTCAAGCATCAACAGATTAGTCAATCAATATTGCTATCTGAATCAATCAATCCATCGAAGTGACTGATTTTCGGGCGATAGGAGCGACTGATTTATCTATAATAATATAATGACAAAATTAATTCTGCATTTTAATAAATTACTTAAATTTATTATAATTTAACCACATTAAAAGTATCAGTTAGTTCAATCCAAATTATTGATTTAATTAGTTAAATTTACTAATTACTTCTGTTCAAAATTACTTTCTTTAGATCAATAAAAATTACACATTACATCTTTACATAATTTAAAATTACATTTAAAATTAGACAATATATCTTTTTGGTTGACACTTGATTTTTTTCGTCTTCGACTGTTTTCGATTTAAAATAAACATATTAAGGGCTAAAATATCAACTATCACATTTTTGTCGAGACTTCATATTTTTTATTAAAAATTCAACATATGGTTAAAAATTACTTTTGGGGGGTAATGATTTATTATGTTAGTTGAAAATTTATTTGGTTGAAAATTTAACGATTTTATTCCAAAATAGCTTTTTTTTGTTGAAAATTAATTAGTTCAGTTGAGAATTCAACTATTTCATTAAACATTTATCTATTTTTTGTTGAAAATCCAACTACTTGGCTGCAAGTTCATGTACTTTGTTAAATATTCCATTTTTAGGTACAAGATTATTATTTTTTTATTTCAAAATTTATCTGTTCCATTTTTGTTTGATAATTAATCTTTTTCAATTGAAAATTAAACTATTTGTTTGAAACTTCGTCTATTTTTTTGAAAATTCGTCTTTATTGTTTGAAAACAATTTTTTCCCTTGAAAATTCATTTTTTTGTTTGCACTGAACTATTTTTTATTTGAAATTCAAATCCTTTTGGTTAAAATATAAGCTGTTTTTAATAAAAAAATTTTAATCTTTTGAAGATTATTGATTTCACATTAAAATTCATCTATTTTTTTGAAAAATCAATTTTAATATATTTAATTTGACCCCCATGGTTAAAAATTAATTTTCTTATTGAAAGTTTAATTATCCCTTTTTTGGTTGGATATTGATTTTTTTTGTTGCAACATCAATTCATTTTTTTAATTCAATTCAATTCATTCAATACAAATATACATTTAACAAAATGCTTATAAATTTTATTTTATTGTGGAATTTTTTGTTTGAATTCCACTAGGATAGGTTAAAAGTTGAACTGCTTTGACAAAAATTCATTATTTTGCTTAATGATTTATCATGTAAGTTAGAAATGTGTCTGTTTGGTTAAAATATAATTTTTTTTAAATTATTTTTTTAAGATCAATTTTTGTAGTATGCAATTTTAATTTATTTGTTGACAATTAATCTTCTTGGTTGCAAAGTTATCTCTTTCATTCGAGTTGAAATTTCGTTTCTTTTCTTGAAAATTCAATTATTTTGTTTGAAATGAGTTTTTCTTTTCACTTGACAAATAATCATGTTTATTGAGAATTTAACGATTCTGTTCTATATTTAAAAAAAAAACTCATTTGTCCATCGTCAATTCCTTATTATTTAAAACTGTCAAAATTGACTAAGAATCAGTTACTTATGACTGATTCAGATTTAGATTGTATATTATAACAAATAATAATATCTATTTCAGGCTACCCGTGTCCTAATCACTAGCAAAAGATGGCAATATCCAGAATGGAAATTTTCATCCACTTTATTGAAATAAAATATTTCAACTTCCCCGAATTGTAAAGCGGCATTCGTGTACTTTTAATTCGTAGAATAAAAAAATTAAAAAATAAAATTTTTTAAAATAATTTTCCTTCCTTACATTCTAGATTATAAGTATTTCCAACCCGTTTATTTTTTTCTGAATAGTTTATTCCAGTAAATTCAGTATTCACCAATGAGAAAAATTATTTTTTTTAAAATAATCTGTATGTTTGTGAGCTCAATAACTTTTCAAAAAAAAAAAAATGTATTAGATTGCCCTCTGGTACACTCTTCTAGTGTTGAAAATTGAAAGCCAAGGTCATTAGCCAGCCATAATGGATAAAAATTCAAAAAGTGAGGGTATTTTGAAAATTTTTGAGACTTCTTTTTTCAGTATTCAAACATTCTATGTACGAATATTCGTAGTACTTAAAAAGGCGAACATTTTCTTCTAATGAATTTTTTCCTTAAAGAAATTACCAGAGTTATAACACTTACAACATATAAAAAAAACTAAAATTAACATGTTAATCTAAATAACGCACGACATGCAAAAAAGTCAAGAACATAAAAATGTTAATTTTTAAAGGCCCTACAAGATTATCATGCCAACTTTAGAAATTTGTTCGGAAAATTAAAAATTTAAATTTTGATGGCACAAGATGTAATAAAAAATTCCATTTTGCGGTAGAACTATTTAAAATAAGACAAAAGATAAACAGATCAAGATTCTGCAAACCAAAAAAGATTTGAAAATTTGTTATTAGGGATTGTCCATATATTACGTAAGACGTTTTTCTGTTGTTTGAATAAAGACGAAAATAATATTTTTATCAAGTTGAAAAGGACACAGCGATATAAACAAAAGAAAAATGTCTTACGTAATATATGGACGATCCCTTATTGACTTTTTGATAAGACTTGCAGTTTTAGTTTTACTCGTAAAAAACAGCATATTACGATTAGAAACATAAAATTTTTAGAAAAACGACACAAGCGACGACAAAAAAATTAAAAGACAAAATTTCTTCATCCAAAAAATATCTACAAATTTGTTATTAATCATTTTTTGAGAAAATCGGTAATTTTGTTTTAATCGTGAAAAATAATATTGACAATAAAAAAAATCAAATCTTTGGAAAAATGATGCAAAGTACGAAAATAAATAAATGAAAAAAATGTGAATTCAAAAGAGACCTACAAATTTGTAATAAACTTTTGTTATAAGATTACATTCGAAATGAAAAAAATAACTTTTTGGAAAAACGGCACAATCTACAATAACACTTAAACTAATACAATTTTTCGCCTAAATTATATCCACAATTTTCTTCGAGCCACTATAAGCCAGGATTTGCATTAAAAAGTTTAATAACAAAATTGCTTTTTTTGATGCGCTCTGAACTTGAATCAGTTAAAATGTATACTATTTTTAATTAGTGGCTTAATTCTAGCTATATGCACCAGTAATTTTTACTGATAAGTCAGTAATATTTACTGATACATCAGTGAAAAATAGCTGTTTCATAGCTTGAATTGAGGCACTGATTAAAATTAATAAAATTTTTAACTAATTCAAATTTAGAGAGTGTAATGTGCATTTTTTTTAAATTGTAAAAAAGATGATGAAAACACGTATCTTTTAATACTTAAAAATTAATATATTTATTGAAAATTTGTCTTTTTTTGGTTAAGAATTAAATTTTTTGTTTGAAATTCATGTATTTTTTACTAATTATTTTATCTTGGTGGAATATTAATCCTTTTGCTTGAAGTTTTATTTCTTTTTTTTGAAAATTAGATTTTTTTATTAATAATTAGTTTTATTAACTAAGAATTTCACTATTCGATTTTTTCGATTTTTTTATAGGCATTTGATCTTTTTGGTTGGCGATTCATAATTTTGGTTGAAAATTTGACAATTTCGTTAAAATTTTATTTTATTTTAGTTACAAATATTTTTTTCTAACTAAAAAAGAAACTTCATTTTAATTATTTTTTTAGTTAAAAATTTTCTATTTTGTTAAGAATTTGTCTTTTTTTAGTAGCAAATTTATCAGGTGAGTTGAAAAATATACCCGCTTGTTTATTTATTTATTTTTTTCAATGTGCACGATTTTAGTTACTAGTTAATTTATTTGATTGCAACAAATTTTGTTGAAACTTCGTTTCTTCTTGGAAATAATTTTATTCACTAAAAATATAGCTATTCCATTTTTGCTACAGGATTGTAAAGAATGTACTTTTTGGTTAAAATTCATTTGTTGGTTTTCAAAAGTCAACTAATATCTTTTTTGGATGAATATTTAACTATTTTGTTGCGAAAATTTTTCTTTTCAATTTAAAAATGATTTTTAATTAAAAGCTCATATCTTCAATTATTTAATATTGTTTATACAGTTTTCTAGATTTATGGATAAGCAAACTACGACCTAAATTAACATAAAAGGTTTTAAAAAACGGCTAAGATCAGCTTTTTTGAAAGATAATATTATATCCATTTAAATAAATATTAATAAATATTTAAGCTATGAAAAAAATAAGTTCAAATGTTTCATTTAAAAACGTGAATAATCAGGATAATATATTAACATTTTTAGCGACCTTTTTTCTATTATTGAGACGAATTTTGTATTTTTTGTGCATTGTCGTAAATTATTGTAGTGTTCATTTTCTACAAGAAAGTCATCTCTTAGAATGGTTACTAACTATAATTATCATGATCAAAATTATAAATATATAATAATAGATAACATTTATTTTGGTTACAATTTTTACTATTTGGTTAAAAATTTAAATATTCTTTTGAAAATTTAACTATTTTGTTAAAAAGTTATCTATTTCTTAAAATTTTAATTATGTTCTATTTTGGAAAATTATTTTTTTGTTTCAAAAGTCATCTTTTGGGTTGAACTCTTCTGTTGAAATTTCTTTTTCCTTTTTTGATAAATATTATTTATTTTATTTGAAAATTCACCTCTCTAGTAGAAAATGTAAGAGTTTTATTAAAAATTTTTGTTTATTTTTTGTTATTAGGAATTCATTTTTTCTAATTAAAAATTTAACTATTCAATTTTTGGTTCAAGCATGGTATTTACATGAAAAATTTGTCTTTTATGTCAGAAAATGTAACAATTATACTTCAAATTCATGTATACTTAGTTAAAGATCAAACTATTTTGTTAAAAATCCGTATTTTAGTAAAAAAAATGCATAATTTGTTCATCATCAACATCATGAATCATTCATCGTAATGTATGAACCAAAAATATAATAGTTTATTATTAAATGAAAACAATATTTGTATTTTCAATCGAAAAGATTTAAATTCATCCAAAAATACCAATTTTTAACAAAATAGATAGATTCTCAACTAAAAAACATTTTAATTATAAGCTAAACATTTGAAATTTTAATGAATAAATATGAAATTTATACCAAATAAAATTTTTCAGACAAACATTAAAATGTTAACAAATCTTAATATGAAACTGAAAATAAGTTTTAGTGCAAAATAGAAATCTCGAATCACTCATTATTCCTTAATTTTCTTTTTTGTATTCTTTAAGGCTATATTCATCTAATTTTCTACTTTCTTCAGTAGTTTAAAGGATATTTGAGACTTTCTCAAGTTTCGAAAAAAATTATGAGTAATTTACAAATGTTGAGAAATCTGTCAAAGTTTTAAAATATTCTTTATCTCTTTAAAATTGCTAAAATTCCTAAATATCTTTTTAACTGACTTCAATTATTTCTAAAATTGTTTTAAAAGCTTCCGCGTTAATTTTTTACAATTTTTTAATCAGTTGTAATGTTTCAATAACCTTTATAAATATTTCTTTAAATTTTATTTTTAGAAATAAAGAATTACTTTAAATATCCTAGGAATATTCAAAACATTTTTTTATTGTCTCAAAGCCTTTCAAGATCTTTGAAAAACTTAAAAATGTTATTTATAATCTTCAAAAATTTACATTTTGTTTAAAGGTTTTGAAATTTTGTTATTATTTTTGAAAATCTTTAGAAATTTCGAAATCTTTTTTTGAATTCATTAAAGTTTTCCTAAAATTAAAAAAACTTCTGAATATTAAAAGCATTGCCTTCAAATCTTCCAGATTCTTTTTTAATCATTTTGGATATCTTTTTAACATGTTTTAAAATCTTTTTAAATATTATCTTAAAATAAATGTTTAAAAAAATACCTTCAGAAATTTTTCGTTAAATCTTAAGACATTTATGTTATTCTCTTGAAATTGTTCAAGTTTGTTTCGTTATCTGCTGATCTTAAAATAAGATTAGTTTTTTTTAAACCTTGAAAATGTGCTCTGCGCGTGTACTCAAATATAATATTAA
>NC_046666.1:46875388-46879851 GCF_010883055.1 Belonocnema kinseyi | reverse complement strand
ATCGATCTATCGAATAAACCCCGCAAAAAATATTAAGTATGTAGAAATTAACAAAAGGGCCGTAGTTTTTCAAAAAATTAAAAACTAAATTTTCATACAAAGTACAGCTTTAAACATTGTGCTTTTTTGTAGAGATTTTAAAATTATTTTGTTTAATGATTAGCATAATTTTCTTTCGAAAATCGAACATTTTCTGATCATCTGATTTGTTTTCAAAATATTAATCAAGAAATTGGGAGATTTCTCGGAACATTTACTGCGTTTCTCGGTTTTCGTATGTTTCTTCATAGCACGTGCAAGCATTCACTTCAACTGTTTTTGGCGACAGCGTTCACTTCATTCTCCGCTTTGTTTTTCCCTGGAGTTAGTCCCATGTAACGCCATTTCCTTTCGATAATCGAACCTTTTTTATTATCTTATTTGTTTCCATCACAGAAAAAACTGAAGTTAAATTTTGTTGCATGTAAAATTTCCCGCTGTTAAAGTTTACATGCTATTTGGCAAAAGTTTATCCACGATGGAATAAAAGCTGTCGTCTGCTACGGCGTCCTTAACAGCAATGGGAAACAGGCAATGTATGATTTAATTCGATCTATAAATCGAGACACGAGATTTAAAACGACACAGAAAAAACAAAAGCTAAAATGTGTTGCAGGTAAGAATTCAAACGGTTAAGAATGAAAAATATTTCGGCAAAAGTTTCATCGAGGTTAGGAGAATAATTCTAATCTCGTCTACTGCGTGAAGCGGAAGTGAGAAAATTTCAGTAAAACATGTAGAATCAGTAACAGAAAAACACGAAAAAATGTGTACTTATTGATATATTTCCTCTGAAATAAAATAGACTATTGTAGAGGAATTAAAACTTACTTAATACCATTTAGCAAAAAGCGCAAAAAGCAACTGAAAGATGGGAATCCCCGGTTCTCTCCAATTTAATGAAGTTTAATGACGCCAGATAGCGTTGGCATCGCAATCCTCGCTACATCTCGAATAAAAATGGAGCGATTATAAGGCGAAAGATTATCCAGGCAAGGTTAAAAATCGAAAATTATCTTCGATTCATGTAAAGTTTATCCGGCAAGGTTATTTTTTGTTGCTGTGAATCTTTGACCTGAAATCGACTTATACTTTATCTTTCGTTTTTTCTGTGATAATATCAATGAAAATTTTTTTTAGTTCTCTGAACATTGACTGCCTTTCTCGGTTTTCGTATGTATCTGTATAGTACGTGTAAGCAATCATTTATTTTGTTATTTCAATTGTTTTGGCGACGAGATTCACTTCATTCTCCGCTTTGTTTTTCCGTGGAATTGGTCCCGTGCAGTCTCATTTTCTTTCGATAATCGAACAATTTCTGATTATCCAATTTGTTTTCAAAATATCAATCAAGGATTTGGTATATTTTTCTGAACATTTATTGCGTTACTTCGTTTTCGTATCTTTCTTCATATTGCACGTGTAAGCATTCATTTGTTTTGTCACTTCAACTGTTTTGGCGACGATCTTCCCTTCATTCTGCGCGTTATTTTTCTGAGGAGTGGATCCCATGTAGCGTCATTTTCTTTTGATAATCGAACCTTTTCTTATTATCCAATTTGTTTCCATAATATAAATCAAAAATTTTTCTTATTTCTCTGAACATTTACTGCGTTTTCGGTTTTCGTATGTTTCTTCATAGTACGTGTAAACATTCATTTATTTTGTCACTTAAACTGTTTTGGCG
Source organism: Belonocnema kinseyi (assembly GCF_010883055.1). NCBI lineage: Eukaryota > Metazoa > Arthropoda > Insecta > Hymenoptera > Cynipidae > Belonocnema > Belonocnema kinseyi. The sequence continues at coordinate 46,878,125 of NC_046666.1, read as the reverse complement.
ACGACATTCACTTCATTCTCCGCTTTGTTTTACCGTGGAATTGGTCCCGTGTAGTTTCATTTTTTTCGATAATCGAACATTTTCTGATTATCCAATTTGTTTTCTAAATATCAATCAAGGATTTAGTATAGTTTTCTGAACATTCACTGCGTTTCGATTTTCGTACGTTTCTTCGTAGCACGTGTAAGCATTCATTTCTTTGGTCACTCAACTGTTTTGGCGACGACATTCACTTCATTCTCCGCTTTTTTCCGTGGAATTGCTCCCGTGTAGTGTTATTTTCTCTCGATAATTGAACCTTTTATGTTTATACAATTTTTTCATCAATTTTCTCAACGGAAAACCGAAGCGGAGAATGACGTGAAGATCGTCACCAAAACAGTTGAAGCGGCACATATATGAAGATATAATCAAACATGCAAGCGTGCGCGCGCATCCATTTTTTTCTCTGCGTCCTGCTCCGCGTGTTCTGCGTTTCGCAAATTATGGGTATATTATTCAGGAAATAATACAAAGTCTCACCCAAAATTAAACGGCTAGAACAAGTTTATATTTATAAAAATCAATCAACTTCAAGAGTAGACGTTAACTTTCGGTTTGCCTCGAGCCTAAGCACTTCGGTAAATAAAATAACCTCAAAATCGTTGACCAGATTTTTTGCGTTTGAAAATCAAAAAGAACACTGAATAAAGCATGGTGCAAACGGTACTTACGTAATTGTTGAAAAAATTTTGAGTTACTTATTCCCGTTTTAATTTTCATTTCTTTTCCCCGCCGTCACTCACAATACTAATAATTTTTTTAGATTTATTGAACTCAGGGAATTTTAATATTTTAGGATGGTATATTTAATACCTTGGATCATAGTTTGTCATATCCTGGATATTATATTTTAGGATATTGGATTATTGATTTCAATATCTTGGATTATAGATTATAATATCTTAGATTTTAGTCTTCAATATATTTAGATTATACATTTTTAAATCTCCTGTTTCAATTTATAATCCAAGATTTATCCGGTATTATCTGTTCTTTAATATCTGTATATTTTACTGCGTATAATCTGGATCGCTGTCCCATAGTTAATAGCCCAAGATTATACCTAATAACATATTTTTAATTACCGGGTATAATCAATTTTTCTGAGTGGAGAAATCTGATGAATGCTTACACGTGATATGAAGACACATATACGAGAACCGAGAAGCGCAGTTAATGTTCTGAGAAATATACCAAATTCTTGATTTATATTTTTAAAACAAATTGGATACTGCAACCTACAATCTTGAGATTTTCAAATTTTGAAAGTACATTCTACCCATCCGATTTCTATGAAGCTTGAAAAGGTTTTATAAGAGGATTGAAGCAATATTTATAGAGAAAATGGTGGATGTTCCTAAAATACATACCATAAAAATATCCAGAAGAATTTTTAAAAATTTTCACAGCACTTCTGGTTAACGCAAGAAATTTATCATTTTTTCTAACATTCTCGCATCGAGTCCCATGACATATTTTTCCCCATCAAAATCGGTTTAGCCATTCTCGATAAATTTATTTTGATTAATTTCCTATATAAACCTCATAACACCCACAAAAAATGTTCTTTAATTATAATCTTTGGAAAATTTTAACCTGATATCAATGCTAATTTTTTTTTTAGTCTATCTATTATGTCATTTACTGTTCACATTTACTATTATGTCCTCCTTCTCCAATTCACAAACAAGAAATTTTCATCAAAATAGTTCAATTTTAGATAAACAAATAATTCTTCAACTAAAAGGATCGATGTTTAACCACGTAAAATAAATATTTGCAAAGCAGTTCAGCTTTTAAATAAATAGTGTAATTATAAATAGAAAAAATTTAATCTTTTAAAAAATTTGCTGACTTCACTTTAGGGTATACGTGAACATCTATCGTCGCTATGAGCATAGTTTATAAAAAGTACTTAGGTTTGATTAGTTTTGTTTTTAATTAATTTTTTGTATAAAAAGTTAAATAATTCTTATGCTTTTTCCTTTTATAAAATTCATTTACAATGTCGCAAGTGTTTTAAAATTTATAACTAAGAGATCCTGAGGACTCTAAGAAAATATTTACAATTTTATAAAACATATTCGTAACTTAAGAAAATACTAAAATGATTACCATTATGACAATATCTCTCAACAAAATTGGCCTAACTCATAGCGCTAATCATGATATTTTTTCTATTTTTAGATAAGAAATTGTTCCACATTGATAAGTTTCAAATTTATTTGCATTTACGTGAAACCTTGGAAACCTAATTACCATGTCTACACAAATACTATATATAAGCCCGGGGGCAACACGATTGCTATCAATCTTAAAATTTCAGTTTCTTATATCGAACATCATTATTTGTATCGGATTTGTTTATTTTAATTTGGATGAAAAAAAATTTGTTTTCAACTTTATAGTGATTTCAAGATGACGGGAAAAAATGTTCTTTCTAGTCATCTTGAAATCTGAATAAAGTTAAAAACAAACTTTTTCTTATTTGCGTATACATGGTAATCTTCCCGTGTAGAAATTCAAATGCGGAAGTAGTCTGGTTTCCGACCATTCGACCCCACTTTACGAGGGTAGTTCAATAAGTCCTTAAAATGACCAACAGATGGCGCGCGAATCGCTCCAAATCATCTGTTTTCAGTCAGCACCACTCCCGACTAAATATATGGTGCAGTCACAGTCCACATCTTCTGAG
>NC_046666.1:46866716-46875288 GCF_010883055.1 Belonocnema kinseyi | reverse complement strand
GAAGACGTCATTGCCTCTGTAAGTGCTTATTTTGAGGAACTTCCGAAAACGCACTTTTCTGAAGGATTAAAAAAACTTGAAAAGCGATTGACGAAGTGTATAAAGCTCCAAGGAGATTATGTTGAAAAATAAAAAAAAATTTACCCAAAAAAATTGTTTTAATGCTTCATTCTAAGGACTTATTGAACTACCCTCGTAAATCGGGGGCTATTCGGTTCATCTGACTAGTCCCCGACCAGTAGCGTTACGGTAGATTAGTCGGGTGCTAGTCAGGTGAACCGGCTTATCCTAGTCGGCGCCTGGTCGGACACTAGTAGGAGTCATATGATAATACATCCGCGTGGAATATTAACCAAACTTCCCCAAATTTGTGGAATATTCCCTAAAAATTTGTCAAAATACTTATTATTTACGGAAATTCCATAAACTTTTTTGAAATATTTAAAAGTGCTCAAATTTGCGCAAGATTTATTGGGGAACATATTCTACGCTTAAAAATGCATAAATTTATGTAACTAAAATTCCTCAAAATTTGTGGAATATTAATTTTTTTTAAACTTCAGCTGGCACGCAACAATGGAAGAGCTTCGCTCTGAAGGAACCGCCATGTTGGTCACAGTAGTGTCCGCTCCAGGTAATTATGCTTCGTTACGTGTGGACTGCTTTCTTAAACACTTGACGCGTCATTTCTGTTGCGCGAGAGGTGGCACTTCGCGCCCTTGCGGATGAATTTAACATTAAGTCCCCGACTGGGTACTTTGTCAAAATTAATAACCCGACTAGCCCCCGATTAGTGCCCGACTTGTAATAAGGCCAAATGGGTTGTTTCCACACGGGTTGATCAGAAATGGCATTCACCTTCTTACTGAGTAAGCAATTACTGATTATTTTAGTCATAGGGAGTAATTTTGGCACCTACGGGGTAAACTCGTACGATCCTGATTTGACATTTTTAATTTTTTGAGGTTTTCAACAGAATCTAGAACCATCTAAGGCTTTATAAGGCTTTAATTGGTTTCAGATTTTGGTTAAAATTTTTGTAAGCAATTTAAACTATCAATTTAGGAATGTCCGAATTTACCCCACATGTCCGAAATTACCCCACTTAACGATACATATTCTGGATTACAGACTGATCAAAATCTGATAGTAGAACCGCTTTATATGACACCTACTTCAATTATTTTAAAAAAGCAAAATGTAGAAGATTTTTTAAAATTTTTAGATCTTCAACTGGATAGATGAGTTTTCAATCAAAGAAGATGAATTTTAAAGCAAGTAGTTGAACTTTTAAAAAGGAAATAAAATTTTTGATCCAAAAAAATCAGCAAATTTTCAGTTTAAATAATTAAGTTTGAAATGAATTAATGGGAAAGTTAAATTTGCAACTAAAAAAATATGTCAACCAAAATAAAACCAATTTTCAATAAAACAGTTACATTTTCAAACAAAGAGGTGAATCTTAGAAAATGAATTTTTAAGCAATAAGTTCAACCTTTAGCCAAAAAAGATAAACTTTTAACTAAATACTAAAATTTTCAATCAAAAGATGATTTTTCAACAAATAATATTCATGTTCTACGAAACAGTTGGATTTTCGTCAAGAAAATGTGATTTTTCAACAAAAATTTTATTTTTCTACCAAATAATTAAATTCTTATAAAAATTGTTTAATTTGCAACCAAATGGTTGAATTCACACTCAAATGTGTATGAATTTTAATCAAAAAGTTTTATTTTCAACCAAATTGTTGAATTTTCTACTAAATTGTTGAATGTTAAAGTCATAAAGACTATTTTTCTACACAACAGTTTCATAATGGACCCGAAAAAATAAATATTTCACTGAAATTATGAAACTTCAACAAAATGAATGAATTTTTTGAAAATTAGTTTAATTATCAATCAAAAAATTGAATTTTGTAAAAAAAATTTAACAAACTTGTTACATTTCCACCAACAGAAATCAATATTAAACAAACTAGAATTTTTAAATTTTAATCAAACGAGATAAATTCAAAAGCAAAAAAAGGACTTTTTAATCAAAAAGAATTATCTATCAACAAAACATTGTTGAATGTTCTTTTCAACATTTTTTTTACATTGAACCATTTTGTTGAACATTTATGCATTTATATGGAAAATTTAACTCTATTTAAAAGTATAATATTTTTTAGTTAAAAATGAAACTGTCCAATTAAAATTAAACCTGTTTCGGTTGAAAATTAACTTTTGCGTTGAAGGTGCACGTTTTCGGTTTGAAATGTATCTTTTCTGAAGGAAACTCGTAATTTATTTTTAAACCAAAAAAAAAAATTTGGTAGTAGAAGATTTATAATTTCAGTTAAAAATTCACTTCTTGGGCTAAAAATTGAACAATCTTGCTTAAAATTAATTTTTATTGTTTTAATTTGAAATAAAATTTTTCAATTAAAAATTCGACTATTGCTTAGAAAATTCATGTATTTTGTTGAAAATTCGTCTGTTTTGGTAGAAAACCATTATTAATTCTTGGTTGAAAATTTATCTATATTTTTCATACTGTTTTTCCTTATGAGTTAAAAATGCATCAATTTGGTATAAAGATTAGCTACGTGGTAGAAAATTAAAATGTTTTGTGGCAAATTGATTTTTTTTATTGTAAATAGTTATTTTTTTAATAAAGATCAATTTTCTTGATTGAAAATTCAACTATTTCTTTAACAGTTTATATATTTTATAGGAAATAAAACTTTTTTTTATTTAATTGAAAATTTATCTTTGGTTAAAATATCATCTGTTACAGTTTTTGTTGATAATCCCTCTTTATTCGTTTAAATATCTGCTACTTGCTTAAAATTTCAACTAATTTGATCATTGATAAGAAATAAAAATGACTAAATTCACGACAAAAATTAGGCCGAAAAAAATTAAGTAAGATAGTGAGTGAGGGGGGGGGGTAAAATTACGGACCCTAACTAAGGAAGATTCGGGTTATCAAAAAAAAACTTTACGTAATTTATGAACGGCTCATTATATGGAATAATATTTAGAATGTATAAATAAATATAGTTTTATTTTTTAGTCCTCGCAACCTTAATCTTGGCCACCTTTGCAGTTTCTGGACTCGAAAAACCAGTTGTGAGTTTTACTTAATTCAGAATAATTATTGAATATTCCCATGTTATATAAAAAAAGAGAAGTCAATATTATTTACATGTGTAGTATTCATCATTTTTCTTTTTTCATAAACTGGTGACAGTAAATTTATTTTTAAAAAAATAATAAAAATTATGTTGCTCACTGCTGATAGTAAAAGCTCTCCATTATTAAGAGTATATCTATATAATTGAACAAAAATTCAATGAAATGGAAAAAAATAATTAAAACTCAAAAAGAGCAAATCTAATAATTAAAATGATATTTTTTTACAGAATCCTGATGTCCCGAGTTGTGCACTATTCTGCAAAGTAAGTAAAAACATTATACATCCTCTCTCAAATTGAGTGGTAATATGGGTTTCGCCAAACTTTTGTACTAAAAAATAAAACATTTTTTAAGGGTCGTACAGGTTGCAGAGGTCATAATTATACGTGTGAAAAAGCTTGTCTATACGGTAAGTGGTGCAAATATGCATTTATTTCTATTCAGAAGATTAAGTTTTTCTAAATATTTTTAAATACAGGTTTTAAAAATGATTCAATTTCTTAAATGTATCTATCATTCCAAATAAAACATATAGGACATTTGTTGACAATAAATGACAATAAATGACTTAATTTAACCATAAATCACTAATTAACACATTAAAAGTTATGAATTAGATTAATCAAAATTATTGATTTAATTTGTGAAATGTACTGATTATTGATATTGATTATTTGATCAATTGTATTATTTGTATTATATGGCACCTCAGTGATACTGCGGTGTGTGTGGTACTGCGGCAGTACCACACATTCCAATCTTGATCCCAAAAATGACATTCTCGATTATAACCATGGTGACTCTCGTATCTTCCACTAACTCTCTTAGTCTTTTACGCGCAATAACAAAGTCAATTATACTATGGCTGTTTCCTCTACACAATGTGTGCATGTGGATCATTTGAGTCTAAACCAAGTATTTGTAAATAAATAAGCCCTTTTATAAGCATTAGCTAACTTATCCCTTTCCGTTATAATTTCTTCCTGGGTCGCCAAAATTACATCGTACCCTTTCTGTATATTCTGATCTTGGATGCCCACTAATACTTTCATATCTCCTAGGAGAATTTTTTTTTTATCATGATCGCAAGTTGTTATTGCATCATATAAATTGTCTTAGAAGACGTATTTTACATCTCTCGAATCACTTTCCACCTGGGCGTATCACGCTATTATAAATAATCTTATGATTTCTAATTTCATACTAACCCACAACAATCTGAGAGATACATATTCTTGATCTCTGAGATGCTGCTTCGCTCTTTCATAATTAATGTGTTGGGTGTCTTAAATTCAACGTTTTTCTCTCATTGACTTTTTTTCATATCATGTGTTGTTTGGCTTAAGATGTTCATTTTTGATTGCTTTTTTTTTAAATTTTGTAAATTCTATAACTCCGCTAATTTTTTTTTTTTTATCAAAAAGAGTCATTAGCATACATTTTTTTTATTTTTAAGTGCTACTAATAGTCGTACATGGAATCTTTATCTTAAAAAAGGGGTCTCCAAAATTTTGAAAATGCTCTAACTTTTAGAATTTTTATCCAAAATGGGTAACTAACGAGCTTGCCTTTCATTTTCAAATACTAAAATATTATATCAACGGTTAACAAACTACAAATCTGCGATAAGACAGACATACACGCAGATAGACGGACGTATTCAACTATTTCATTGGTAATTCATTTTTTTTTGGTTAAAAATCGAACTATATGACTAAAAGTTAAACTATTTTGTTAAAAATTCCATTTTTGTTGTTAATAATTCATCGCTTTAGTCAAGAACTTATTTCTATTATTGCTAATTTATCTTCATTCTTTAACATTCGTTATTTTTATTGGAACCAGCTTTTTTTTGAATTCAAAATTTATCTCTTCCATTTTTGTTTACACAGAAAATCGCAGATCCTCCAATGTACACCGAAATCGGTGTTCAATAGAGTTGCAACAAATTTGAACCACACAGGTTCATTCGGAGAATCTAGGGGAAAAGCATCATTTAGACACTGTTTTTTCTCATCCAGTGCAACGTGGAGTGTCGTCTACAAACTGTAAGTCACCTGTCAAGATCATTTTGTCGGTCGTTATTTGAGTGAAACAGATGTTAATATGCAGGTTAATTATAATAATAATTACCTAACTTTTTATTTCCTCTCATTTACCAGCGACTAAATAGTCTTGGAATAAAAATAGTACTTGGCGTGATGTAATATCCATATGTTAGGTTAGTCAAAACCTACTATATGACATTCAAACCACCAAAGCCGGGATGTACAAACTAAGCCGTGACCGTCTGCATCGAAATTGATGCCTGGTCGTTCGAACAAATTTCCACTAGATTTTCTGCGGAAGTTTAAAGGTATCTTAGATATTTAATCTTGCTGTGGCTAGTGCCATATATGAAAGATAAGGTAAGTAAAATTGTATAATAAAAACAAATTCGTTTTTCGCGATGAGTAGGGATTTAAATTTGCATGAAACTTTAGCCTGATGAAAAGTTTCATGAAACATTGCAATGTTTCAAATATAGCGGCGGGAACATTCAAACTGATAAAATAAAAGCCTATTAGGTATTTTCACTTCAATAAACAACTAACTTCACTTCGTAGATTGCTGAGGGGAAAATAAGGAAACAAATGTAAGGGATTCAGTTCATTTTTGCCCTATTTTGCTAACATCTTCGTAAAAGGTAATTTTTTCTGTATAAGTGTAGTTAAAAAAATAGTTTTTATTATTTAATTACTATTTAATGAAATAATAAAATAATAATAATGATGATTAATTACAAATATATTAAAGAAATAAAGTTTTGATCCATTTTTTCCCTCTCAGCTTTTAACAAAGTGAAGCTAGCTGATGGTTCAAGTGAAAATACCTTATTGAGGCTTTCATATCCCAAATTTTTCCTGACGGCTGATTCGATTTATTTTTCCGGTTTGTACTGTGGACCAAAGATGCCAATGTTGGCACCCTGAGCTACTGCGCTTGCGTTAGGGCTGACCGCTCATTGGCCGCACTTGGCGCACGATTCAAAATCACATTAACAAACAATTCTTGTAACTTAAGTGAATAATTATTAAAATATCCACAAGGATATATACAAATTGTGTAACTTTGATTTCAGGCAAAAAAAATACAACACATATATAATATTAATAACACTATATTTTCAGTGAATTCCAAAAACGAAATTATATTTTACAAAACATTCAATTTAAAAAGAAATTTCTTGAAAAAGTGATTGAAAATAATTATTTACAAGCTTTTAATATTTTGTATGTATTTTTCTGGGAATTTATATCATTATATAACCTATAAATACATAAATTATCACGACTGAATTGTAGTTATGCTTTCTTTTTTTTTTTACTTCAAGCGTCGTTTTGTCACGTCTCAATCGAAAAGAACAATCTGAAATTTTGTTTTAGAATTATTCAAATATTATCACTATTATATTCTGCAATTAGCTTCTATATATCAAGCTGCTGAAATAGCATATGGTATTTAAAAAAATGTATCTATTAACAAATATTTTGAGAAATATTAGTCAGTCTTTCAAATTCAATGAAAATAAACTCTTATTCATCAAATATATGTGTTATAAATTTTTTTTTTCTGAAATCAAAAGTTACACAATTTGTATACATTCTTGTGTATATTTTAATAATTATTTATTTAAATTATAAGAATTGTTTTTCAATGTAATTTTGAATCGCGCTTCAAAGGGTAGACAACCAGCGCTCAGCTGTAACGCACGCATGAATGAAAATTATTATAATTTTATTATTGCATTAAATAGTCTCTAAAAAAGAAAAACTATTTTTCAATTGCACTTATACAGAAAAATTACTTTCTACGAAGATATTAGAAAAATAGAGCAAAAATTAACCGATTCCCATGCATTTGATCATTTGGTACCCCCTCAGTTTTCAACGAAGTGAAGTGAGCTAGTGATTGGAGTGAAAATACCTTATTGTATATGTAGACGGTCATGACTTTTCCTATACATCTTGGCTTTAGTTTAAATATCGACGGGCATGACTAACCTAACTTTTGGAAGTTGCATTAGGAAGTTATAATTTTATTCTAAGTGACTGGTACGCCCTATTAAATGAAAGAAATTTGAAAATTAGGTAAATATTGTTTCAAGTGGTTTCCTTATTAACAATTATTTAGGCTAATATCGCAAAGCGAATAGTTGCTTTGACAAGTATTCAGGTGGCTGACCGCGCGGTTCAGAACTCCACAACTCTGCATGAGCCAAAATTCAGTCTCCAAATGATACTTTTCCCTAGATGCCCACATGGGCACCTACGTTCAGAGGAATACATTTGAGACTTGAAAACTCTCTCAAATGATCATTGGGAGCCCAATGAAATTTGAGTTGCAACAAATTTAACACCAGCGTTTTTCTGTGTAATAATTAATCTTTCTCGATTGAAAATTTAACTTTTTGCTTGAAACTTCGTGTCTTTTGCTAAAAATCCATCTTTATTGGTATAAAACAATTTTTCCGTTTGCTGATTTTTTCATCTCTTTGATTAAATTGTACTGTTTTTTATTTGAAATTTTTTATCCTTTTCTTTGAAATACGAACTGCTTTTAATTTTAAATTAAACTCTTTTTAGTTTAATTATCAACTATTACATTTTTTCAGAAATCACCTTCTTTTATTCAAAATTTTACTAGTTGGTTGAACAACTTGTTACCAATTTATTTTTTGTTTGAAGATTTATTATGTCACATCGAAATTCATTTCTTTATTCAAAAATTTAATTTGTCATTTAATGTTGAAAATTAATTTTGTTATCGAACATTTAATTATCGCTTTTTTTGATGAAAATTGATTTTTTTAGTGGCAATTTTATTTAATTTTGTTTAACTCAAGTCATTTCATTCAATTCAACTATTCGTTTAACAAACTTTTACTGAATTTTATTGTATTTTATTTTTAATTATAAATTTAATATAATTAATTTGACAGTTATCTTGTATATATTTTAATATTAATTTTAAATTGGTTGAATATTTACCTTTTTTTTGCGTTGAAATTTTGTAATTTTGTATATAAGGTTAATTTCTTTTGTGAATTTATTTGTTTTAATTCAAATAGGATAGGTCACAATTCAAACTGCTTTCATAAAAATTAATTATTTTGCTAAATGATTTATGATTTAAGTTGAAAAGTTTGTTTGAAATATAATCTTTTTCGTTTTAAATTATTTTTTTTTAAATTAATTTTTTGTCTGAAATTCAATTTTTATTGTTTAAAATTAATCTCTTTGGCTGTAAGGTTCTCTCTTTTAGTTACAAATTTATATAAATTTATATATAAATGAGTTTTTTGACTTGAAAATTAATCGTGTTTACTGGAAATTTACCTATTCTAT
>NC_046666.1:46863353-46866616 GCF_010883055.1 Belonocnema kinseyi | reverse complement strand
TATAATATATCCCGAATAAAAATGTTCCTTCACTGTATTGGAATAAAATATTTATGTACTTTTAATTCGCGTGATAAAATATAAAAAAAAATTTTTTTACATTTTCTAAATTCCAAATTCTCTATCAATTCACGTAATTTTTCTAAAAAATTTTTAGTAGAAAAATATTCATTGAAAATTTATTTAATTTTTTTTACTAGCACATGTTTTTAATTATTTAATATTGGAAACGCAATTTATTAGATCTCTTGATAAGCTAACCGAGATCTAAATTAACGTAAACATTTTGAAGAACAATTGGAATAAGATTTTTGAAAAGATATGATTAAATCCATTTAAATAAATATTAATGAATATTTCAAATATGAAAGAGAAAAATGATAGGTCCAATCGTTTATCACGCAAGGATGAAAAAGAACATTTTCTGACTGCAAATAAAAATTGACCAATTAAGAAAGAATTGAACAGGGCCATTCAAACCAAAAAATACGAATTATTAGCAAAATATTTGAACTCTCAACTAAAACAGATTAATTTTCAACCAAACTGTTGATTTTTTAACCAAAAAATTTGTTTTTTACCAAAAAGACGAATTTTGAACAAAATACCAGAAGAAATTTTAACAGATAGTTAAATTTTTAACCAGGAATGGTAATTTGCTACCAAAAAAGATGAATTTTAAATCAAAAGTTGAATTTTTTATCTAAAGAAGATCACTTTTCTACCCGAATAATATAATTTTTCGACAAAAAAGTTCAAGTTTCTACCAAGAACTTTAATGTTCTACCACATTGTTGAATTTCCAAACAATGAATTAAAAAAAATTGAATTATCTACAAAATTGTTGAATTTCCGACTAAAATTTTGTTAGAAAACTTATTGGTAGAAAGTTGAACTTTTTTGTTAAAACAATTTTTTAATATTCGTTTCTTGTTAAAAATTTAATTATGTCCTTTGTAGAGAATTATCGTTTTAATTAAAACGTCATCTTTTTTAGTTGAAAATTCAACTATTCGGTTTACAACTCATCCTTCTTGATTAAAACTTCATCTATTTGTTTAAGGATTCAACTATTTTGTTAAAATTTCCTTTTTTATTAGATATTGCATAATTTATTTTTTAAAAACAAAATTTATCATAAGCTAAAAATATAATAGTTGATAATAATTATATTTAAAAATATTTTAAATTTTAAATTAAAATGAGTTTGATTCATCCAAGATGACGAATTTTAGACAAACTATTTGAATTCTCAACTAAAAAGCATTTTAATTCTAAGACATTTTCAATTTGAATAAAAAATATAAAATTTCTACCATAAGAGATGATTTTTTAGTCAAAAAGGACAAATTTTCAACAAAATTGTTGAGTTTGCAACCAAAAAATGTTTTCGATCCAAAACAAAACAAATTTTAATTTAAGTAGGAAAATAATTTTTGATATCAAATAAAATTTTCGAATGAAAAATATTTTTTTATATGATTCAAGGTTATATCATTATAATTTTTCTAGGTTTCTCGAAAAATTCAGAACATTTTTTTAAGATTTTATGCATATAGAAAAAGAAGCTGGGAAATTTTTAATATTTTTTTATTTTAGAAAACTTTACAACTTTTTGGAGAGAGTTTCAGTAGTTTGAAAGATATTAAAGAATCTCATTTTTGGAAAAAATGTAAGAACATTTGATAAATGTTGACAAATTTTTCAAAGGTTTAACATATTTTTAATCTTTTCAGAATTCCAAAATTGTTTTAAAATCTTCAGGATTCTTTATTGACCATTTTGGAACTTTGATGCAGTGTTTTTTAATGTTATAAATACTCTTTACAAAAATGTATTATTTTAAATAAAGAATCACATTGAATATTTCAGTAATATTAAGAACATTTTTACATTATTTTAAAACCTTTCATAACTCTGTGAAAGACTTTAATATTTATTTCATAATCTTCCGAAATATACATTTCGTTTAAAGTTTTTAAAATTTTGTTATCATTTTTGAAATTCTTTAGAAACTTAAAAATATTTTTTTTTAATTATTCGAAGTTTTCCTAACATTTTTTTGAATTCTGAAAATTTAAAAAATAGCCTTCAAATCCTCTAGATTTTTGTTTGGTCATTTTGGATCTTTTAACATGTTTTAAAATCTCTTTTCATATTTTCCTCAAAGAAATGTTGAAAAATAAAAAATCTTAACAAATTTTACGAGAAATCTTAAGACAATTTTTGTATTCTCTTAAAAAGTTTCATGTTTGATTCGTTATCTGCTTTGTGTATCTATATAGATTACAAATTATTCCACATTTAAAGATCTTAAAATTTTATTCTTTTAGTGAAACTTGAGAATTATCTCGGCACGTGTACTCAAATATAATATTTATTTTTCTTTAAGACAGACTATTTCTTGAACTATCGAATGATGCCAAAAAAATATTAAAATTGTATAAACTAAGAAAGGAGAAATAGTTTTTCAGAAAATTAAACAATAGATTTTCTTTCAAACTCTGGCTTTAAAAAATGATTTTTTTTTTTAGAGATTGTCAAGAATTTTTCTTGAATGATTATTGTTTAAAAATGTCAATTTTCAGTACTAATGTTTCTCAATTTGTATACAATTTTCTACGATTTTTCTTATTAAAAGTGATTATTTCTAGATTAAATTATCAAGAATTTAAATAACTACAAAACAACAATTTGACGAATCATAAATGAAAATATTTTTGAAAATTTGATCAAAATAATTGTTTCAAATTGTTTTAAATAAGAAACCTTTTTACAGGAACATTTTTTTACCGATTCGGTACATTCTCTTTGGTGTGTGGGTGAATGGATCAATTTAACATAAATCATTATAAAAATTATAAAAAATACATTTTTTTATTAATTTCACAAACAAATAACATTATTTATGAAAAAAAATGTGCAGCATTTTCTAATGTTGATAAATTGTTTGAAATTTTTAAATATCTTATAGATTAAAATACGAATTTAGGTTAACAATATTGCAAAAAGCTTATTTTTTTTATTGAAATATGTGTAAAGCAGGAAGAAAGTGTGATTGCTGAAGAAAACTCAATTTTATAAAAAAAGTTAACTGATAGCAGCATTTAGCTTTCCCTGTCTCAATTACAGATAATAACCAAATAGTGAAAATAAATCAAATTATTTCCTTAAAAATTATATTTTTAATCCTAAGATTGAAAATTTCTGTCTTAAAACTTTTTAATCACAAAAATTCTTCGGATTTTTTAAATTGTTTTGAA
>NC_046666.1:46779507-46863253 GCF_010883055.1 Belonocnema kinseyi | reverse complement strand
AAACGTCTTTTTCTCCACACAAAAAAATCAAATAAATATCCATAGTCTGAACAATATTTCACTACGCCGAATAATAATCTTATCCTTAATATTTATATAAAAATAAACTGAGGAAAATATTTTTATAATGGTACATTATACAGTTTCATAACTAAAATGAAATTAATTCACTAAACTTGCTTAATGATCCAAATTAATGTTGGTACTAATCAATGATTAAGAATTAAAAAAATAAACCCGTGTTTTTTCGAAAATGTTTTTTTATTTCAAAGTTGAATTACGATAATTTTTTACTTTCTTATATCAGTAGTTTAAACCAAGGTCATTTTATTTTTTGTTCCTTATCTGCTTTATGTATTTATACTGAAAAAATAATCATTTTTAGAGTATAATCTTTGTTTGTCTAAAATTTTTAAAATGTACTCGGCACGTGTACGCAAATACAATATTTCTTAAAGATCTACAATCAATTGAAATCAACCCTCCGATTGTCGAAATATCACAAATTTTATTAAAAATGCTGTATTTTTTCAATGAGTACATGAGTCCGATATTTTTTTTATGTTCGATTATTTATTGATTTATTGAAAAATCCCCAAAAAATGTTCAAAATTTGAAGACTAACAAAAGGGCATAGATTTTTCAGAAAATAATAAATGAATTTTTTTTTAAAGTCCAGTTTGAAAAATTTATTTTTCTGGGAGATTGTTGAAAAAATGCATTGCATGTTTTATACGAATCTATCCTATTGATTAAGCAATCCCTTGTATTGAAAAACTTTTGTTTGCAAAAAAATAAACATATTTTATTTAATGGGAAAAAACTGATAAAAAAGCGGATGAAAGGAAAAAGAAAACAGAAAAGAAATTAATTAAAAAAATGAAATTTTTTCGGTGATATTTCTTCTTGTTAAAACTGAATTACAAAAATAAATTTTAATTAGTAAAACACAGTGTACTATTATCGTGCATTGTGTATTCATAGATAATAAATTGTTAAACATGACATAATCTTAAAATTATATTGGCCATCACCATTTAAACAATTTAAACAACAACAAAATTTTTCTTCTGAGAGATTGATTTTCTACCAATGAAGACAAATTTTCAACAAGTTAAAAGAATTTTCAACAAAATACTAGAAATTTCAACCAAAAAGTTAAATTTTCAACTAAAAAAGTATTCATTTTCGAAAAAGCGAGTTCTCAACAAAATAGCTCAATTTTTTACCACACGGATGAATTTTCAACTATAACAAGGAACCGTATGAAAATAAAATTTTAACATAGCGGTTGAAAAATCGACCAAATAGTTAAATTGAAAAAAATTTAATATTCCGCGAATAATAATTTTATGCCAAAAAATGAAGAATGTTAAACAAAATAGTTAAGGTTTTCAAACAAATAAATTAATTTGAAGACAAAAAGTTGAATATTCATCTAAAAAATGTATTTTCAATCAAAAGAAAAAACTAATTTTTAACTATATAGTTCAATTTTTCATCGAAAAGATTAATTTTCAAAAAAAAAAATTTCCTACCAAATAGTTAATTTTTTCATTAGAAATATTAACTTGCTAGTAATAAGATGAACTTTCAACAAAGTACATGCAGTGTTAACCGAATGGAATGGTATTTTGGGAAATGGGATTTTTTGCGAAAAATGAGGGAATAATAAGAAAATTATTTTTTTTAAAAACTAAATTAATGTGAGTATCATATTGAATTCAATATGAAACAGTTCCAAACAATTGCATTAACAACAACAAAGTCGAATTTTTAACAAAAAAAAAAAGACTTTATTAAAAAAGTTCAGTTTTCAAACAAACAAAAAAATAATAGCAAAGAAAGATGATTAAATAAGCAAAATAAAAATCTTTTTATAAAAATAGTTAAATCCTCGACCGAAGATCTAACTTTTGAATCAAGGATGACGAATTATAAGCCAATTATTTGAAGTTTCAACTATAAAATAAATTTCTTGAAATAAAAAAGAAAATGGAAAAATTTTAGTTTAAAAAATGAATATTTTAACGAATTAATGAAATAGTTAATTTTTTAATGGGAACCAATTTCAACCAATATAAAAAGAAATTTCAAAAATAAAGTTGAATTTTCAACCAAAGGGTTGAATCTTAAAAAAATGAATTTTTAACAAAGTAGTTCAATTTTCATTGATTTTTTAAGCCACGAAGATGAAATATCTACAAAACAGTTAGATTTTCATCAAGAAAATATAATTTTTCAACAGAAATCTTATTTTTCTACCAAATAATTAAATTTGTCTAAAAATTTTTTAATTTTCAAATAAACAGTTGAATTCTCAAAAATATATATATATGAATTTTTAACAGAGAGTTTAATTGATGCAATTGTAATCTGAAAAAAAAACAAAAAAATAAAATAAAATTTTCGGACAAAAATAAAAAAGAGGAAAGAAAAATGAAAAATGAGAAATGTGCTGTCAATTTCTACCACTTAAATTTTTCTTGCCTTGATAAGGGTACACTGTACGAGTACCGAAACGTTGGAAATGCAAATTTATTTTATTTTTATTTTTTTTTTATTTTATTGTAATTTGATGATAATAAAAATAAAAAAGAAGAAAGGAAGGAAAAAGAGAAAGAAGGGGATGTGGTTGGCTGCCTTCTCATTTTTCTTTCCTCTTTTTTATTTTTGTCCGAAAATTTTATTTTTTTTATTTTTTTTTTTCGGATTGCAATAGGATTTTTGGTTATCGTTTATTCATTGTGGTCCAAATTTGGTTGTTGGGTTCTTTTTTTGTTTAACAGGATTTTGCATCAATTTGATTATTGGACGTTAAATGGGATTTTTAATTTGGATTTTGGTCTGATTTAAATTTCGTAAATTTAGAGAGTTTAATTTTCCACCAGTGTTTAATTTTGCTTCTAAATTATTTAATGTTTTCATCAAAAAGACGATTTATTTACAGAACAGTCTTATTTTCGACCGGAAGATATGAATGTTCAACTAAAATAATGAAACATCAATAAAATGAATGAATTAAAAAAAGTAGTTTATCTTTAATCCAAGTACCAAGAATATTAATGTTCTATCAATCAATTGTTAACCAAAAATAGAATACTTACATTGTCAGTTAAAAATTCCATTCTCAAATAGAAATTCTAAAAAATAAAAATACTTTCTAAAAAAGTAATAAATTTTGATTTAAAATGAAAAAAACTGCTTCAAAAAAAAAGTGAATTTCCAACAAAAGAGGTTCGAAAAGATGACATTTTTAACCAATAATTTTGAATTTTTAAAAAGGGAATAGTTAAATTTTCAACCAAAAAAGTGAACTGTTAACAAAGTATTTTAAACTGTTAACCAAAAAGATGAATTTTGGTCCAAAAAGTTTGAATACTGGCGATGAAAGAAAGTAAATTATTTTTTTAAATTATCCTAAGGACTCTTCACAAAATATTTTCAATTTTAGAAAATACATTCGTAAATTTAGAAAATACTAAAATTATTTCCATTTTGCAATATCTTCTAACAAAATTTGCGAAATTTTTAGTTCTTATTATGGGAGACAATGTTTATGTTTTTAGATAAGAAATTGTAACACATTGAAAAATCTTAAAACTATTTGTACTTACGTCAAACCTTGGAAACCTAATTACCACGCCTACGCAAATATTATATAAGCCAGTGGCAACATCAATTATAATCATTTTTAAAGTTTCATTTCGTTATTGAACATTGTTATTTGTAGAGGATTTCTTTTTTTAAGCCTTGATCAGAAAAAGTTTGTTTTAAGCTTTTTTTCAGATTTTAAGATGATGGGAAAAATGGCATTCACCTTCTTACTGAGTAAGTAATAACTAATTATCTAAAAAAATTACATGAATGTTGTAAAGAGGTTTTTTCGGAAAATAAAAAACATATTTTTGTTCATGGAATGATTAGCATCTCATAGAATATAGTATTTCGCTGCAATTTCAAAAAGCTAGGAATTGAATTGTAATCAGAATTACTTTTTGGAATAAAAATGATTATGCACGCATTATTCAAACAAATAGGAAATTTTTAACCTGTCGTTCCTCAAGTTGCCCGGAATTCTCTCAAAACAGAAGAAACAGAATTATTTTCCGCGAATATAGGGGAATAAGATGGGAATTAATCACTTGAAATAAAATTATAGTGAATATAACAGAGATAAAATTGCAACCTAAAAATACGAATTTTTTATCAGAAAAAAAATAATAATAATCCAGACAATTGCAATAACTGCCAAATAGTTTAACTTTTAACCAAAAAATATCTATTTTTAACCAAAATATTAAATTTTCAACTTTTTTCTTAAAATTTCACATTTCGGGTTGAAAATTCATCTCTTTAGAAAGTAAATTCGAAATTTTCTTTTCCAAAATTGAACTATTTGAACAAAGGTTGAAATACTGGCTTAAAAACAATTTGTATAGAAGACTCATCATTTTAGTTAAAAATGTACTTCTTTGGTTGAAAATTTAAGTCATGTTGAAAAGACTTTTTTTTTGTTGAAAATTAATTTTCTAACTAAAAATGTTATTATTCCATTTTTTGTTAAAAATATATCTTTTTATTTAAAAATTTAATTATTTCTTTAAAAATTAATTTATTTTATTCAAAATCCATCTTTTTGGTAGTAAACCAATCCTTGTGGTTCAAAATTTAACTATTTGGTTGAAAATTTATCTAACCATTTTTTTTAATCCGTCTTTTTTGGTAGCAATTTAGTTGCTTTTCGTTAAAAATGCGCATTTTCGTTTGAAAATATTTTTTTCAGTTCGAATTGATGGACTTTGCTGAAAATTTGGCTTTTTTGGATTATATCACCTGTTTTTTATTTAAGTTCTAAATTGTGTTTTTTAGAAATATTAACTATACATTTTTTTATGATTTATATTTTTAGCTTGAAAATTAGTTTTTTTTTGAAAATCTGACAATTTGGTACAAAGCTAATCTATTTTATAGAAAATTCAACTGTTCTGTAGAACTTCCTTTCTTACTGAAATTTTTTTTTTCAATTAAAATTAATTTTCTAGGTTGAAAATTTAACTATTTGGTTAAAAGGCTAGGTATTTAGTTAAAAATTCATCTTTTTTAGTCAAAAATAAAAAATAAATAAATAAAATAAATTAATAAATAAAAAAATAAAAAAAGATAATAAATTAATTAATAAAAAATAGAGGAAAGAAAAATGAGAAGGCAGAAAATTTATTTATTTATTTTTTTTATTTTTATTTCATTGTAATTTGATAATGATAAAAATAAAAAAGATGAAAGAAAGAAAAAGAGAAGGAAGGGGATGTGGTTGGCTGCCTTCTCATTTTTCTTTCCTCTTTTTTATTTTTGTCCGAAAATTTTATTTTATTTTTTTTTGTTTTTTTTTCAGATTACAATAGGATTTTTGGTTTTCGTTTATTCGTTGTAGTCCAAATTTGGTCGTTGAATTCTTGTTTTCTTTTTTTAACAGGATTTTGCATCAATTTGATTATTGGACGTTAAATGGGATTTTTAATTTGGATTTCGGTCTAATTTAAATTTCGTAAATTTTAGTTCAAAATACATGTTTTTGGTTGAAAATTACATTTAAAAAAAAAACATCTGGTTTGTAGAAATCTTGTCTTTTCGGCTTGAAAATTTTATATTTCTGATAAATTTGTTTTCTCTTAGACTCACAAATCTTTCGTGGTTAAAAATTTATATCTTTTAGCAAAAAGCTGATCTTTCTTGGTTCAAAATGCAACAGTTTGTTGAAAATTATTCTTTTTTGATCCAATTAAACTTTTTCTCTTTTTATAATAAACACGTTTCGCGGTTATATTTTTCATTGAGAATTTATCTTTATTAATTGAAAAATATATAAGTTGTTTAAAATTTGAGATAATTTGGTAATTCGAAAGAAATAAAAATGACTAAATTTACGAAGAAAATTAAATCTTCAAACATTACGTAAGATGGGGGAGGGGGGGTCAAAACTTACGGATTCCAACTTAGAGGGATACGAGGTTAAAAATTTCACAAAAAAACTTTACGTAATTCATGAACGAACCCTTATATGGAATTTAATTTAGAATTCATAAATAAATAAATGTATTTTTATTTTTCAAGTCATCGCAAGTTTAATCTTGGCCACCTTTGCAGGTTCAGTATACAAACAACGTAAAGTGAGTTTTAATTTACTCAAAACAATTATTTAATATTACCATATTATATTTAAACCCGGAAGTATTAATTAAATATTATTATATAATAATATTTATAATATTCATAACATTTCTTTTTTTATAAACTCATATAATCATAGTAAAATACTACTTAATTAAGAGTATGCTTATATTTTAAAAAAATTAATTATACTAATAGCAATTATGTTTTTGTAGACTACTCGTGAAGCCCTTTGTAAAAGTTTATGCAAAGTAAGTAAACAAAATTGAAACATCTTCTATCATACTCAGAGATATCATTGGTTTCCCAAAAATTTTGAACTAAAAAATACAATATTGGTTTAGCCTGGTGAGAAAACAAAATGTGGTGCTAAATTCTATGACTGCTACGAAGCTTGCATTAACAGTAAGTTGTACAAAAATGCATTTATTTATATTCAGAGAATTACATTTTTATCCATATTTTAAAATAAATGTTTGAAAAATGATTCAATTTCGAAAATTTATTTATCGTACCAAATAAAGCATATATAATGTTTGCTTACAATTAGAAGTGTCAGATTTTTTTACAGGATCTGATTATACAGTCTAAATTAACAACAGTAAAATTTCACTTTTAAAATTAATCAAGCATGCTTTGACTGAGAAGTCAGTCATTTTTACTGATACTGACAAAACATTTTTTTTTAACAGATTAATTGATCTATAATAACAAAATAGTAACATTAATTCTTCATTATAATAAATTGCTTGAATTAGCTATAAATGTCCCATTATTGTTTTAAAAGGTATGGATTACACCAATCAAAATTACTGATTTAATTATTGAAATCTACTGATTACGTCTATTCAAAATGACTTTGTTCGAATCATTCAAAATGGCTGATTGGGTAACTGAATGTTACTTTTTTTATTTAAATTAAATATCTTTTGGGGAAAAAATAAGAACTATTACATTTTTGTCGATAATTCACATTTTTTTAATTAAATATACTCGTTAATAAAAAATTCTAGTTAAAAAAAATAAAAAAGATAAAAATTTCAGTTGAAAATTCATCTGTTTGGTTAAGCATTTAAAGATTTAATTCAGAATTCGTTTTTCTTCTTTCTTGTTAAAATTAATGTTCTCAATTGTGGATTCAAACTATTTCATTAATAAATCATCTTTTTTTTTGTTAAAAACTCAAGTACCTGCTAAAAGTTAAACTATTTTGTTAAATATTGCCTTTTTGTTGTTCATAATTCATCCTTTTATTTAAAAACTTACTTCTGTTTTTAATCATTTGACTATAAATTGTTAAACATTCGCTGTTGTTTTTGGTTTAAGATTAATTTGGTTTCATTCAAAATTATTCTATTAGCGTTTTATAATTGATTGAAATATAAGCTGCTTTTAATTAAAAATTTTTAAAAATGTTATTTGTTACATCAACTAATACATTTCTTTAGACATCGTCTTTTTCTTTATTAAAAATTTTACTACTACATTTTACTACTTACATGAAAACTCATCTTTTGGTATCAAAATTTAATTTTAATAAATGCAATATATGTTTTATGGCAGAAAATTAGTTTCGTTATTGAAAATTTAAATATCCCTTTTTTAGTTGGAAATTGATTTTTTTTTATTTGCAAATACAATTAAATTTTTAGTTGAATTTCATTAATACAATTCAAGTATTCATTCAACAAACTGTTTATAAATTTTATTAATTTTTAATTATATTATTTAATATAACTAAATTGCCGGTTGTTTTTTTACATATTTTAATATTTATTTTAATTTGGTTAATTATTAATCTTTTTTCTGCGTTAAAAATTCGTCTTTTTTGGTATAAAATTAATTTTTGTTGTGAAAATTATTTGTTTTACTTCAACTAGAATCCGTTAAAAGTTATCTGTTCTGATAAAATTTTATTATTTTGGTTAATAATTCAACATTTAAGTTAAAAATTCATCTATTTATTTGAAATATAATCTTTTTGTTTAAAATTAATTTTTTTAAGGTCAATTTTTTAAATATAAAATTCAATATTTTATTTTGACAATTAATCTTCTTGGTTGAAAAGTCATTAAAAATGTCGCTACTTGGTTAAAAGTGAAGCTATCTTGGTAAAGAATTATTTTTTTCCTATTAAAAATTCAGCATTCGGGTTGAAGGTTCGCCTCTTATGTTGAAAATTGAACTATTTTGTTGAAAATAAAATTTTTGTTTTTACTTGAAAATTGATCGTCGACTCCACATTATTTGAATCAGTCAAAATTGAAAAAGAATTAGTCACTTTTAGCTGATTCAAATTTAGAGCGTATATTATAATAATTAATCATTTATTTTTCAGAAGTCATATGTCCCGGTCAAGGATGGTAATATCCTTAATGGAAATTTTCATCCACTGTGTTGGAATAAAATATTTCAACTTTCCCGGATTGGAATGCATGTATTTTTAATTCGCGTAATAAAAGTTAAAAAAACAAAACTTTTTTTATCATTTCTCTTCCTTACATTATAAATAATAAGTAGCTTATGTTTTTTTAAATTGTTTAATCCAGTATATTTATTATTTACGAATGATAAAGATGAACATTTTTTAAAATATAAATTTAAATTTTTCCAAATATTTTCAGTAGGAAAATATTAATTAAAAACACAATTTTTTTTTTAATTTCTAGCGAATTTCTGCAATTATTTAATAATGATTAAATTCCTGTTTTTAGATTTCTCGATAAGCGACCCGTGACCTAAATTAATATAAACATTTTTTAAAAAACGATTGCGGTCAAATTTGAAAAAATGTATGATTATTTGAATTTAAATAAATATTAATATTTATTTAAAAAATGAAAGCAAAAAATAGTAAATCTAAGTGTTCCATGTTCGATCGTCAATAATCTGGAAAAAAATTATAAACATTTTTCACGACTACAATGGAAAAAAGTTCGTACTTTGGGGAATTGTAACTGGCATCATTCGACGATAATTGTACACTCAACAAGAAATATTTTTTTTTAAATTACGAAAAATTACGAATTACTGAAACTGGTTTCAGAAGAATCTAGAAATAAATCAAATAAATTACAACCGAAATTACAGGAAAGTACAACTTTTTTCCATTATTGGGATGAATTTTGTACTTTTTTGTATTTTCGATGAGAAATTACATGTTTAAACTTTTGAGGAATGGTATAATATTAAAAGACAGAACTAGTAATTTAATGGTCGAAAAAAAAACTTTTTAAATATTTTCTTTGAAATTTTTTTTAAAAAATCATTAAAAAATTGTGAAGGAATCTAATAATAATTTTATTACCTTGGAACTCTAATTGGTCTCACAATTTTTTTTTAATTCTACAAAAGAAAAAAAAACTTGACATCATCTAGATATTTTTTTAATTAATAAAATCTTTTAAATATTCTTTTTAGATTAATTTTTTAACAAAAATACATTGCTAGTTTTTCTAGGAACTTTGATATCAATTTTTTATTGATTTAAAACCTTCCAAAACGCTCAAAAAGCTTATCTATTTTGTGTTCACTATCTTCAAAAAACTACATTGTGTTATACATTTTTTGCAATCTTGTCACGTTTGAAATTATTTTTGAATCTTTTCAAAACTTCTAAATACATGTTCACTTAATCGATTATTTTTTAAATTAGTAATAGTTCAATTGTCATTTTTAATTCAAAATTTGTTTTAAAATCTTTTTAAGCATTCTCTTAAGATTAATTTTTCAAAATAACTAATTATTTTTAATTTTTCCTGTTAACTTAAGAAAATTTTTTATTTGCTTAAAACTTGAAACCTTTTAAGATCTTTAAAAAGCTTCAAAATTTTATTTTGAAATATTTAAAAATATAAATTTATTTTTTTGTTTTTCATAGTCTTTTCCAGTTTTACATTACGTTTAGATATTCTCAAAACTTATAAATATCTCTTAATTTAACTCCATTTTTTCCAAATTATCAATGGCTCAATTTTTATTTCTGCATAAAAATTTAAAAATTTCACTTACATATTAAAAATTTTGTAAAGAGAACAATTAAAATTGTAACGTTCAAAGTTTTAATTTAACAGTCTGAGATCTTAACAATTCGAGGCTTTCTATTTCAAATAATTATGTTCCAGATTGCTTCATTTTTAATATTTGATTTATAATTGCTGATTTTAAATGAAAAATAAAGTATTGCCAAATATGCAAAAAATTTCAAATTAAACGGATTAAAAATAGAATCTTTTATTCAAAAAATATTTGAGTACTATTTGGAATTGAAGAAGGGTGTTTAATTTTTTAATTAAAATTTTTTTATAAAGTTTTGATTGACTGATTAATTAAGGATGATAATAATCAATAAAGAAACCTTTAATAAAGAAAAAGTATAAAGTTATCAAAAACCATTTTAGCTACAGAACTCTTTTCAAAATCTACTTTTTAACGATGTAGATTTGATTAAGACTCATTTTAAAGCAACTTTTTCCATTAAAAAAAATATTCCTAAACCTTTTAGGAAAATAAAAATGTGATTAATTTCCCGTCGCTATTAGAAATGATTTATTTAATGAATAGTAACGTTTTCAGTTTAAAAGAAAAACAGAGTAATATTATTAATACAATTACAAATTAATACATGCATTTTTGACTAAAAAAAATCAATGGAAAAAAAGCTTCGGTGGAAAAAATTGAAATTCAACTAAATAGATAAATTGTCAACTAAAATAATGTAATATTAAATTGGATTAGTTACATTTTTAGTTTAAAACAATTTTTCAACCAAAAAGAAAAACTAAAATAAAATACAAATAAATAGTTATATATTTAAAAAAAAAGTAATGAATTTTCAACTATAATAATACATTTTTACTGGTTTCGTTGAATTTAGAACAAAACAAAAATGAATTTTCAATTAAACAGATTACTTTGTACCCAAAAATAGGAATTTTTGACCAAAAAAAGATCATTTTTCAACCAAAAAATTCATAGTTATATTTTTAAATGAAAAATTTGATTTTTAACCAAAGACATGAATTTTTAAATAATTTTCCAACAGGAATTTAACAATTAGTTGCATGCCATATGAAGACACTTTTATAAATAAAGAATTATTGTTATTCAATTGTATGTCGAACAAAAAACTATGCACGCTCTCGAAAAAATTCCCTGGTTTTAAAAAAAAATTGAAGATTTCCAAGCCTTTGCAGGTATATAAAAATTCACTGGCAATCCCAAGTTAACCTGGTTTTCTAGGTAGGTCGGTAGACACGCCTCGAAAACCCCTTTTTTCTCTGGGGAAAATGAAAGTTATGAGCCTGCAAAGATAGTGGGATGGCTAGAATTTTCAACCTATTTTCAAGTTGTTTTTTAAAGTGAAGCTGGATAAATTTTTCTTTTGTTCCAAAAAAATAATTTTGCTTTTTTTATTTAAACATAAAGCTTAAAAAAAATATTCATCGAATTCCTAAACTTTGAGGAGATTTAATTTTTTTAAAGATTTCTGGGGAAATTTTTAATGCTTTGGGGTTTATTTAAAAAGAATAATTTTCAATTTTAAAGATTTCAAAATGTTTAGAAAAAGAATATGGAAGACTTTGAGACCATTTTTTTAATTGTTTAGGATTTAAAATCTTTTTAGGTCAAATAAATGTTACAGGGCGTCAAAAGAATGGAAAAAAAATTAATGGGTAAGTTTCAAATAATTGTTTTGTAATGAATTCTAAGAGAAAATTAAAAAAAGTTCATGAAAGATTTCAAATTATATCCTACAATTTCTAAACAGTATGTAAAAAATTTTGAAGCAAAATTATGCAATTTTGCAATATTACTTAATTTTATAAAAATTAAGAAACATAATTCTTTGCAAGCTGTCTTGCGCAATTTTGACGCACGATTTTTTTTATAAGTTTATGTTGGTTTAAATAATGTGCTTTCAAATTTGAAGAATATTAAGAGATTTAAAATTTTTTTGAAACGATTCAAAAAGAATAAAAACTTGTACAAATTTGTAAAGAATTTTGTATGGTTTCCCGAAATTAAAATTTTTTTTTGGCTCCTGGGAAAAATTCATTTTCAAAGATTATTTAGAAACATTTTAAAAAATATTTCGAAAATATTTCAGAAAATCTGACAGGATCAGAAGAAAAGATTTTTCTGAATATGCGTGTGGAAATTTTTTTATGATTTTTAATTTTTAAAAATGAACTTTAAGAGAATATTAAAAAAAGATCATAAAACATTTTTAATTAATTCCTAAATTTTTTTTATCGTATAAAAAACTTTGAAGCAAAGTTTTGCAATTTTGCCATAATGCATCATTTAACAAAATTAAAGAACATAATTCTTTTTAAGTATTTTTATATAATTTTGTTGCACAAATAGTTTTTTTTAAGTTTATGCTGATTTAACAGATTTAATTTAATATTTGACTATGTTTCAGAGATATTTAAAATTTTTGAAACGATTCAAAAGTAATTAAAACTTCTAAATATTTCTTAGGAATTTTTTAGGTTTTCATGAAAATCAACAAAATGTTTAGGTTCCTAGAAAAAAATAAGTGTCGGAAATTATTTAAAGACATTTCAAAAGATTTCAAAAATTATCAAAGAAGAATTCAAGAAATATTTAGTATAATTTAAAAGATTTTAACTTTAGAAGATTTTTTTAGAAATTTTAATATTTTTAATACTCCAAAAACAAACTTTAGGAGATTTAAAAAAGCTTCGAAAGCCTTCAAAACTCTTGAAAAAAAAACTATTGGGAAAATTTAGAAGGTATTAACGCAATTTTTTAAAATTTAGAATGATTTTTCAAAATTTTTAGTAAAATTCGAGCCAGTTACAAATATTGAATAACAAATATTACAAATAATAAAA
Source organism: Belonocnema kinseyi (assembly GCF_010883055.1). NCBI lineage: Eukaryota > Metazoa > Arthropoda > Insecta > Hymenoptera > Cynipidae > Belonocnema > Belonocnema kinseyi. Next base: position 46,850,219 of record NC_046666.1, on the reverse strand, counting down.
TAAAAAATATTCAAAAACTTTAAAATGTTTTCGAAAATTTATAAAATATTTTTTGATTTCTTCCAAACAATTAAAAGTTCTAGACATATTTTAAAAATACTCGAATTTTCCTTATTATTTCAAAATTTAAATTAGATTAAAATCAAATTAAAAATCCTATTTAACGTCCAATAATCAAATTATTGTATAAAATTCCTTTCAAAAGATTTCAAAAATTATCAATGAAGAATCGGAAAGATTTTCGACGCAGTATTTTTTATCTTTGCAGAATTAAAAAAAAATCTGAAAAATTTGAATAATTCTTAAAGTTTAGAAGGTTTAGAAGGTCTAACAAAATCAGAAAAAAAAGAAATTTCTTAACATTCGTAAGAAAGTTTTTAAATGATTTTTGTCTTGAAAAATGAACTCTTGTGAGAAAATTAAAAAAGGTTTTTAAAAAAGGTTTTAAAAAAGCTTTCAAAACTCTTGAAAAAAACTGTTGGAAAAATTTAGAAAATTATAAGACAAATTTTTCACATTTAGAATGATTTTTCAAAATTTTTAGTCAAATTCGAGCCAGTTTCAAATATTGAATAACAATTATTACAAATAATAAAATAAAAAATATTCAAAAACTTGAAAACGTTTCCGAACATTTATAAAATATTTCTTATTTTCTTCCAATCTTCTAAAAGTTCTAGACATATTTTAAAAATACTCGAATTTTTCTTAATATTTCAAATTTTAAATTCCTAAAAATAAAACCAAGAATCCAACGACCAAATTTGGAAACCACCGTAAAATGTTCCTACATTAATTTGAAAAAATATGAAAATTTATATTAAAAAATTGATTAATTTTTTTATTAAAATTAAAAAGCAGAAAGAAAGATGAGAAGGAAAAACACCAAGTCCCCTTCCTTCTCTTTTCGTTTTTATCTATTTCCTTAATTATTTTTTTTTATTTCTGTTGTCTTTTTTATTTTTATTATCATCAAATATAAAAATAGAAAAGATGACAGAAATAAAAAATTAAGAGAAGGAAAGGGATTTTGTTGGTTCCTTTCTCATTTTTATTTATCATTTTTGTCTAATTTTTTTTTCCTTTTTAGAAAATTTTTTATCTTTTTTAAACTAAAATATTAAAATTTTATGGCGGTTGTCCAAATTTGGTCGCTGAATTTTTGGTTTTATTTTTAGGAATTCTATACATTATCCTAATATTTGTTAAAATCCTATAAAATAAAATAAAATCTTTAAAATCTTCTTGAATCTTTTCTGACACATCTGAAATATTCAGAAATCTTTTTTTCGTTTTCTCAAGAATCTTATAAAAATTATATTGATATAAATTTAAAATCTTTAAACAAATAAACATTTATTTTAAATTTGTATGTTATATTATTAATATTATATATAATATCATTTAACTTACAAAGAAGAACCTATAATGAAAAAATATAAATCCTCAGATCTCAGATTTCATAATATGAGTCTTCTTCGAGCCCAAATCAGTTGAATTTTAGGGTCCCTTTATTTTCTAATTTATTTGTAAATTTTATATTTATATTTGGACTGACTTTCGTTACTAATAAATTGGCTCACATGTGCAGTATGTCACTGTGCCGTCCACCGCAAACAAAATATAAATCAGTCATAGAATAAGAGGCAGCAGACCGGCTGCTTGATCCCGATATTCCCAATTTTCCCAAATGGTTGCGAACGCCGCCCCCCTTTGGATTCCCTTTTGCCTTCACTGCGCCCTTTTGGGCACATGAGTGCCTTGCCGGGGCACATATGTCGACTTTGAGATGGGCACCATTTCACGCAAGAGGGAATCCAAATTTAATTTTTCCTCTGGACAATAGACAGTAGTATTCATATAGGCACTTTTTTTTATAAGATAATCACAATAAAGGGTCAATCCGTTTGATTGACCCATAAATAAGTCAGTCAATCCATAAAATTATAATTATTTTGTATTAAAATAGGTATTTAGATTGGAAACAAATTCTTTTGAAATTTAGAAACTATCAACACACTGAAAAATAACAATTTTCAATTTGATTAATTTTTATAATAACAAGTTGCAATCAAAAGAGTCACGAATTTGTTCAAAATATATTTACTACAAATTTAAGAAATTTAAATTAGATTAAAATAAAATTTTAAATCCTCTTTGATCTCAGATAATCTAGTTAATGTGCAGAATTCCTGAATATAAACTCAAGAATCAAAAGACCAAATTTGTCCAACCACCATAATATGTTCCTATTGGAATTTGAAAAAAGAAAAAAAAATTGTAAAAAATAAAAGAAAAAAATTATTTTCTTGGACAAAAATAAAAAAAAAGGAAAAAAATATGAGAAGGCAACCAAGCAAATTTTTTTTAACTTTCATTTAAATTTGCACAAAAATTCTCATAAACATTAACATTGAAATCATAATTTAAAGTCTTATCAAAATAATTTTATCGAAATTCTCATTGAAATTCGCAGGAAAATTCCAATTGAAATTTTTATTGAAATTCTGATCAAAATTTTCGCCTAAACTGTTAACGAAATTTTAATCGAAATAATTTATATTGAATTCTTGGCAATTTTCATTAAAAAGTTTATCGAAATTCTCATTTAAAACTTTATTTAATTACGCATGGAAATTTTTATAGTAATTCACACAAAAGTAATAGTTTTGGAAATTATCTTAAAGTGATTCTTTTAGAAATGCTCATCGAAATTCTCATTGGAATGAGAATTTTTATGGAAATTTACAAGAGAATTTCCATGAGAATTTCGATTAGAATTATTTCGTTGAGAATTTTGATTAGAATTATTTCTATGAGAATTTCGATTAGAATTTAAATGATAATTTCTATGAGAATTTTGATATTGACATGGAAATTCTAATTGAAATTCTTACAAAAAAAAATCTCATCGGAATTTTCCCTTGAATTTTCATAGAAATTCTCATTAAAATTAATTGAAAAATTGTCATCAACATTTTCATCGAAATTCTCATAGAAATTTTCATCGAAACTGTCAACAAGATACTAATCGAAATCATTTTTATAGAATTTCTCTTTGGAATTCTCACCGATATCATTTTCATCCAAATTCTCATTGAAATTCGTACAAAAATTCTTATCGAAATTCAAGTGTAAATTCTTACGAAAATAATTTTCATCGAAATCCTGATTGAAAGTCTCATAGTAGAAATCCACATCGAAAGACTCGTCAAAATTTGCATCGAAACTGTTATCAAAATTCTAACCGAAATAATGTTTATCGAATGTTTAGTCGAAATAATTCTTAAGGAACGTCTTATTGAATATTTTATTGAAATTCTCTTGGATATTCTGATTGAAACGTTCATGGAAATTCGCATCGAAATTTGTAATGAATTTCGCATCGAAATTCTCATAGAAATTTGCACAAAAATTCTCATCCAAATTCTCATTGAATTCTCATCCAAATTCATATTGAATTTTTAACAAAATTCTCATCGAAATTATCATAGAAATTTGCACAAAAATTCTCATCCAAATTCTCATTGAATTTTCAACAAAATTCTCATCCAAATTCTCATAGAAATTTGCACAAAAATTCTCATCCAAATTCTCATTGAATTCTCATCCAAATTCTCATTGAATTTTCAACAAAATTCTCATCCAAATTCTCATTGAATTCTCATCCAGATACTCATTGAATTTTCAACAAAATTCTCATCGAAATTATCATGGGAGTTTTAATATCAATTCTTATAGATATAATTCTTATCAGAGTTCTCATCGAAATTTTTAATGAAATTCTCATTAGAAATTTTTATTAAAAATTCTCATTTAAATTCTGGATAAAACTCTCCTTAAAATCCTAACTGAAATTTCGACCAAAATTTTCTTTAGATTTCTCATGTAAATTTGCATTAAAATGCTCATCGAAATTCGCATTGAACTTTGAATCCTTCGATGAAAATTTTAATGGAAATTACAATGAAAATATCAAGGAGAATTTCAAGGAGAATTGCAATGATAATTGCGATGAAAATTACGAAACGAATGTTGATGAGAATATTTATGAGAATTTTGATGCAAACGTCAATGAGAATTTTAATGGGAATTCCAAAAAGAATTTTTACGAGAATTTCATAATTTGAGAAAACATAATTACACTTATTTAATTTGAAACTAAATATTATTGACAAATTGATATAATTTAATGCCGTAAATTAAAAAATTGAGTTTTTAATGGTATAAAATCTTTATTTTGGCATTCAAAAAAAACTTTAAAATCTTTTAAAACGGATATTAAAAAACAGTTAATTTTAAATTACTCCTGCACACTGCATGAAATTCTCATATAAATTCTCCTTGAAATTTGCACTGAAATTCTCATTGAAGATTTCATCGAAATTCTCATAAAAACACTCATAGGAATTTTTATTGAAATTCGCGCCAAAAATTTAATCAAAGTGCTCATGAAAATTTTCATGGAAATTCTAATTGAAATTTTTACCAAAATAATTCTCATCGAAATTATCCGGGAAATGTTAATCAAAATTCTAATGAAAAATATTAACAAAATAATTCTTATCAAAATTCTCCTAGAAATTTTAATCGGAATTATTTTTGAAATTCGTACAATTATTCTGATAAAAATTTTCATAGAAATTGTTATCGAAATGTTTATCGAAACTGTTATCGAAAGTCTAATCAAAATAATTTGTATCCAACTCTTAGAAATTCTTATTGAAATGCTTATCGAAATTTGTATTAAATTTCACATGGAAATTCTCATAGTAATTCCTATAAAAATTCTCATTCCAAATTCTCATTCAAATTCTCATTCGAATTCTCAAAAAAATTCCTGTCCAAATTCACATGGAAGTTTTCATCGAGATTTTTATCAAAATAATTCTCATCGGAATTCTCATTGAAATTTTAATTGAATTTTTCATAGAAATTCTCAACGAAATTCAATTTAAATTCTCATTTAAATTCGCTTTAAAATTCTCATAAAAATTCTCACCGAAATTCCCACCAAAATTCTTACCAAAATTCTTACCAAAATTCTTACCGAAATTCTAACTCGAATTGTAAATTTGTAAATTTTATTAAATTTGAAAATTTTGTAAATTTTAATTCAAATACTCACCGAAATTCTTATTGAAATTTTCATCGTTCGATGAGAATTGTGATACAAATTTCAACGAAAATTTCAAGAAGAATCTCGAGAGAATTTCTATTAGAATTATTTCAATTAAAATTTCATTGAGAATTTCGATGAGAATTTTGATGAGAATTTTAATGAGAAATTTTCTTTGGAATTCGCATCTAAATTCTCATCCAAATTCTCATGGAATTTTTCATCACAATTCTTATGGAGGAAATTCTCATCAGAGTTCTCATTAAAATTTGATCGAAATTCTGTTCAAAATTCTCATAAAAGTGATTCTCTTGAAATTCTCATTGAAGCAATTCTTCTGGAATTCCTGTTGAAGTAATTCTTTTCGGAATTTTCCTAGAAATTGTTTTGTTTTCTCATCAAATCAAAATCAAAAAAATTCTCATCAAAGCTCTCACCGAAATTCTTACCGAAATTTTGGGTGATTTTCCATGAAAATTTCAAGGAGAACTTGATGAGAATTGCGATGAAAATTGCGAACAGAATTTTGATGAGAATTTCTATGCGAACGTTAATGAGAATTTTGATGGGAATTCCCAAGAGAATTTTAATGGGAAGTTTCCTGAGAATTTCAATTAGAATAATTTCCATGAAAATTTTATTGATAATGTCGATTAGTGTTTCGATGGAAATTTCTATTAAGATTTCTATAATAATCGTTTCGTTAAAAATTATTTCGATGAGAATTTTGATAAGAAATTTAATGATAACTATGACGAGAATTAATTGTCATCGAAATTCTCATTGAAATTCGCATTAGAATTTTCATCAAATTTTCATCAAAATTCTTATCGAAATTCTCCTTGAAGTCTCCCCTCCCTTGACCCATTCCTTTTTTTTTTTATAGAAGTCATATCTCCTAAGCGATGTAAACGACCTAAACTATATTCAGAAAGAAAATTCTAAATAATTTTACAGGGCAGAAGGTGCTTAAAATGAAGTTAAAAATAATTTTAGTTTAAAATAAAATTAAAATTACTCAACAGACATCCCTCAAACATTTTTAGAAAGAACTGAGGGGAGAGGTATATATTTTTAGATTCATTTAGAATTATCATTTGCTTATTTATATAACACAATCTTAGAAAAGTTATAAAAAACAATCACTCCAGGTGAAGAGCTTCATAAATTAATCATGTTTCATGAATCACACAAAAATAATAATTTCATAAAACATATAATATCGTATAGAATTATACTAGAGTCCCGCTTTACCGGAACCTGATATTCCTGATAAGTTGATCCAAGGTCAAGGGCGCTTGCAAGGTTTGCGGAGTCGTGCACTTTACGATTCAACATTTAAAAGCCAGAAGGAGTAGAAAAACGGGTTTTCGAGAGTCCCGATTTACCGCGAAAACCATTGAGGGTAACCCAAAAGTGCCCAGTAAATCGGGATCCCAGTGTAATTTAAAAATTGAAAATAATACATTTCAATAAAGATTTTTTTATTTATAAAATATGTATGCATAATTATAGAATTAAATTAAATTCCAAGCACAATTTCAGACTAAAATGTCCCTGACCCAAATACCCAGTAGTCCCTGAATATTTTCCAAATCTTCTCGTGCTCGCAACTGCATGACTATCGGTTCGTTCCAGATTCGGATATCCGGATGTTACACCAAAATGTGGAAAAATTGAAAAAGACGTGTATCGATTGGTCCCACTTAAAACCGACCTGTGAACAGAAAAAGCAAAAGTGAGACATAAACTTAGGGTTGTCGTCGACCCTCCGCACGCCTCAGGAGGAGAAAGTTTTATGGCTTATTTTCATTGCAAAGTGGCAGGAAATACCAACCAGAACGAGACTCCAGAACCAGATTCTGCAAACAGTCCTAAATTCGAAGATGTTACCTGAATAACAGAAAAGAAGGCACAACGGCCCTATGATTCTGTTTGCAGATAGTGAGGTAAAATAAAAATCGGACGCGTGGCTACGCGTGTCCGGGCGAATAAATTTCCTGAATTCAGGTAAGAAGTTGTTACGACTTGAGAGGTAAGCTCGTAATAGTCGAGCAAACAGAACAGTTTTAGGACCAATTTCTCAAACTCGGGTGTAACCAATCGGCTTTGCTGTGTTTCTATTGTCAGAAAAAGTCCCGGATTTTTTTTTAGGGTTTATGGATTGGAAACTTTCCCAGGGAGTACGTTTGGAATTTTCAAATTAAATATAATAATAAACTTCCTTTCTTACTAGATTCCTTTCACTTTTTATTCTAATTATGTATGATCCTTCATCTTTACAGCCTCTTCATTATTTTCAATTTTTCACTAATTTTCACAGCTTTTTTTAAACGATTCTTATGATTCAAGATAAACAAATACTAATTTTAAATGATTAAAAAAAATGTATGACGATAAAAATGTAACTACCTTGTGTTTATCCTAAAGAAATTTAGCTTCTAAAAATTTGTTTAAAAAACAGAAAGGGCTTTCTTAAACAAAAAGCTAATTTACAAAATTTTAAAAAGGCGTCTTATAGGTACAAAAATGTTTACAATTTTTTCAAAATAATATTTTTCTCGTGTTTGTGCAAAATAATTATTACATTGAATGTATTGTTGTTCAGTAATCGAAAATATTTTTTAGCTTCAGAAGGCCAAGGCGCACTAAATTGTAAAAATGGAAGTGAAGCAAATTTTTTGTTTAATACAATTTTATTAATAAATATTAAAATTGTGTTTGTTCCGCCAATGGACACTGTAGCAAAATTACATAAAATGTTACTTTTTATTGCGTAAACTTACCCAAATAAGTTTTTTCTCATTTTTAGAAAGTTTCAGCTGATACTATTTTATTTTTTTCGATTTTTTTTCTAATTATTTTGGTACATTATTCCAATTTTAGGACTATTTTGATAAAATCAAATAAAATTCTTTCATCCAATTATAGCACTACTTTGCGAAAATTGAATTGAACTATTAAAGAACAAATATTTTTGTTAACAAATCTTTTTTCGGGCAAAAGAACCGGGAAAATCCCGCTACAATAAAAAAATAAACCAATGAGATTTTTCCGTACTTCTGCCTGAAAAATTCCTGTTCAAAAAATTATGAAAGGGAACTTTTGTCCCAAAAATTATTTAGAATTTGTAAAATTTTCAACAACAAAAAGTTTAGTGAAATATGTTTTTAATTTTTTTTTTTGTACTTTTGTCCTATTTCAGGAGTAATTTATTGAGACATAAATCTGAACAACACTTGTACAAATTCCGAAAAATTAATAAAATAGAAGTTTTCTAGTACTATTGTCTCAAAAATAATTTTGGATATGTAAAAATTAGGAACCATCCTCGGTTTTTTTTTCCTTTTTTTGAACAATTCTGATTTTTCTCCAGTTTTTAAGAAAACAAAGAAAAGAAGAAACAAGAAAACACTTTTTTACCTTTCTCTGTCTAAATTTAAACTGAATTAATAAAACGAAATAGGCCATTCTAACTATTCTTAGGTCAAAGTTAATTTTTTTGGGGTTGAAAAGTTTAATATCATGTGGTTAAAAAATCAACTTTTTGGTTGATTGTTGCACTCTTTCTTGATTTTTTCTCGAAGATTTTAATTTTATTTGAAAATTCATATCTTTAGTTAAAATTAAACTATTTTGCAACAAATTCTTATTTCTTGTCGTTGTTAAAAATTAATTTTTTTCAATGAAAATGTAACTATTCCATTATTTATTGGAAATTGCTATTTTTTGGTCAAATTCCATGCATTTTCTTATTTTCTTTTTTTATAAGCTGAATCTTCTTATTAGAAAATTCATCCTTTTTTTTAAATATGCGGCTGCCTGGTTGCAAATTAATCTGTTTCGGTTGAGTATTCAACAGCTTTGTGAAAAATTATTTTTTTCAGTTTTTTAAATAAAAATAACAATCTTTTTCTCTCAAAATTTTCAGAATTACACGCTTCTTTGAGAATATGCTTTTTGCTGTCGAAAAATCTAACTGTTCAGCTTAAAGTTAAACTACATTGTAAAAAATTATTTTTTTTTAAAATTAAAGATTCATCATTTTAGTTGAAAATTAAAATATTTAGTTAAAAATTAACTTTATAACTCAAAATTCATGTTTTTAGGTTGAATTTTTTTTCCTTTAATAGGCTGAAAAATCTACCATATTTGATAGAAAATTCCTGTATTTTGTTGAAAATTCATCAGTTTGTATGAGGATTCAGCTTTTTTATTAAAAAGTCGTCTTGTGTATTTGAATTCAACTGGATGAAATTTAGTTTTTTTTTGGCACAAAATTAGTCGTTTTTTTAATAAAAAATTTAATGATTAAATTTTCAATAAAAAAGGTATGTGTTTCGTTGAAAACTCATATTTTTTGGTAGAAAATTAATCTTCTTGGTTCAAAGTTCATCCTTCTTTGTTAAATGTGCAACTTTTGTTACGTTGAAAATAAATTTGTTTGTTAAAACATAAGTGACCTTGTTGTAAAGTTGAACTAGATCGTAAAAAATTAATTTTTTTGGTCGAAAATTTATCATTTCAGTTAAAAATTCAACTATTTGAAGGTAAATTAACTTTATTACTAAAAACTCGCATATTTGGGTTGAAAATTAAACTAATTTCTTACGAAATTATAAATTTTGGTTAAAAATTTGAAATATTTATTTGAAAAGTAGTTATTCTGTTGGAAAATTGTTATTTTTTTTTTTATTTTATTTCACATTAAAACATTTTTTGGTTAATCAAATATAAATATTGAATATAAAATATAATATAAATATAACTATTTTATAAAAAATTCTTTTATTTAAATTGATTTTTGCATTTAAAAATGTAGCTAATCCATTGTTGGTTGATTTTTTTTTTCTAAAAAGTTGACAATTTGAATTATTCTGTAGAAAATTCATGTATTTTGTATAGAATATTCGCCAATGACTCTATGTGAGTAGAAAAATAATCTTTTTTTTTCAAATTCATCATTACAGATGAGGATTCAATTATTTTGTTAAAAGTTTTACTTTTAAAGGTATATTCAGGTGGTTGAAAATTCGTTTTTTTTTTGTTATTGAAAATTATTTAAAGAAAACTAAAAATGTAATGAGTTAATCTTAACTTTAAAATTGCTCTTTTTCGTTTAAGATTCCATTTTTTTAAAAGTAATCCTTTTTATGAAACTATAACTTTCTTGTTGAAAAATGTTTCTATTTTGGTTTAAAAGCCAACTGCTTTCTAAAAAATTTAACATTTAACTTGAAAAATCAACTATTTGATTAAAAATTCGTCTATTATCGTTGAATTCAACATGTTGATAATTCGTATTTGTTGAAAATTATTTTTTCAAATGTCAATTTCATTGTTCTATTTCTTGAAGAAGACTTATTTCTATTTAATTAAAAAGTTCAACCCTTTGGTTGAAAATCCATGTATTTTGTTTAAAATTCGCCTTTTTGTCGAAAATAAATCTTATTCTTAGAAAGTTATTCTTCTAAATTAAAAAATTAAAAATTCGCGAAAATATATAGGTCTTTGTCTAAAATTTAATTATATCCTAAAAAAATTGGTCTTTTTGGTTTAAAAATTTAACTATTTGGTTAAACTTCTCAGCATAGGCATCGGCTCGCTATATAATTGCTTCAGTTTTGTGAAAATATTTATAGTAATATGTTGAATTCACTTGATTAATTTTATAATAATCATTTTTGTGAGACTCTCAGCTATGGCTTAACAAATAAAAAATCCCGAATCGTTAATCTGAACCAATGATATTGAAGTGATATTGAAATCCCCCTCTTATGTGACACTTTCGTAACTTTAGGACAGACCACCCCCTCTCTTTTTTTAAGTCTCTCGTAATATGTGGACGCTCCCTTATATACTTTTTTATTAAATAATATCAAAAAATAAATAATTAATTAATCTCTAGAGTCCAGCCAAAAAATAAATAAAGCACCTGATAGTTTAAACAATTGAAAAAACATTTATATATTCGCCCACAGAAATAATGATAGAGACTGTATCAAATTACAAAAGGCGTTAATGTGTTTCAATAAAAAATATAATTTTCTAATACTGGTCTAGAACTGCTATGATTATCTGACCACTGGAATTAAGTCAGTCACAGGAATCATTTATCGGTTCTGATGTGCCATTCGGTTCTGATGTACCCTTCATACGACTCCCCATGAGGTTTCATTCCCCAACTCTCCCTTCTCGAACATTATTTATTATCTTTGATTCTCTGTCTAGGTAAAATTTCATACATATATACATTCATACAAAATTGCATAAATGTTATTTCGTCCTGTGAACCGCACTATGAAACGTGCATGTCCACCAGTGTGGTGCCACGCGGTCCCGACTCGGACACCACTCAGGATCATTAATCACTTTTTCCTTCTAGGGATCTTTCACTATTTATAGTTTGTCCACGATCTGGCCTATTATCTTGGCCCGACTTGGCCTCTGTTAACGAGAATTATTTTTAAGCGTTCCCGGACATTGACACTCCTCTACTCGCTAAATGCTAAATGAATTCGTCTCTTACAGGAGGTGTCCATAAATTACGTTACAAATTTTTGGATTTTTACCCCTCCCCCCATATTCTTTATTGTTAATGATCACATTCTTGTATTGCCCCTTTTATTTTTTTCGTGTTTCTATCAAATTTAGAGGGGAAGTGTAACTTTTTCATTCTCACACTTCCACTTTAACATAATTAAGATTGGTTTTATTTTATTTTTTTAATTTATGACAAGTTGGAAGTTCAAATAGAAAAGACAAGCTAAGTTAATTTCGAAAAATTGGAAGTAGAATTTACAGAGAAAAAGTTACAGTATATTTAAATATGTTCCAAAAATGCCCTCAGAAGAGCGGTAGCAGGGTATTTTTCAGAAAAATAGGGGAATAATAGAGGGGGGGGGGGGGGGGGGGGATAAATTCTTTAAAATAAAATTATGGGGATACCATATCGAATTCAATATGAAATGCTTTCAAATCCTAAAATCTCACTTTGAAATACATAGCATTTTAAAAAAATGAGTTGCAGTTTCCCAGAAAATAAAAAGATTTTCTGATAAAAGAGTTATTATAAAATATTTATATTTTCAGTTTAATTTTCGGTTTGAAAAAGTAATATTTATTACAAAAAAAGGAACTTGAAATAAAAGCAACTAAACGTTAACCACAGAGGTGAGCCTTGACAAAAATTAATTTTTAACTTGCATGATTAATTGTCAACTAAATAAAACTATTTAATTTTCAACTTGAAAATTCGATGTTTTAGCGAAGAAGTCATTTTTTCCACAAATAAGTTAAATTTTCGAACAAATAGCTCATCTTTAGCCAAATAGTTCAATTTTCTATAAAAATAGTTGAACTTACTCTGAAAATGTTGGATTTTCAATTTAAGAAGGCAACAAATTAAAAAAAATAATAATAATTTCAGCGAAGAAGTTATTTTTCCACGAATAAATTAAATTTTCTAACAAATAGTTCATTTACGACCAAATAATTTAATTTTCAACTAAAATGATAAAAAAGTTTAATTCTGCCAAAAAAGACAAATTACTTAAAAAATAGCGGAATTTTGAACCAGATAATATAGCTTTTCAACGAATAATGGTTAACTTTTTTATTTAATAATTAAATCTTCAAACAGGCTAATTTTCTATTGAATTGTTGAATTTGCAAGCATGAGTACAAAGTAGCAAACTGTTTAATTTTCAACACGAAAACATGCATTTAAAAAAAAAAGTTCGATTTTCAACTAAAATAATGAAACTTTAACAACAAAATTAATTTTTTACGTAGTAGTTAATCTTTAAGCAAAAGTTGAATTGCCAACATGAAAATATGATTTTTCAACAAAAAAGTTATTTTTCTGTGTAAACGTTAAATTTGTTGGTAAATATTTCATTTTTTAACAAAATGGTTGAATTTTTTACCAAAACAGTTGAATATTTAACCAAATAGTACAATTTTCTGACAAATTTTCGAATTTTCAAACAAAGAAAATATTTTTCTACAAAACAGGTAAATTTTCCACCCAGAAATATGAGTTTTTAACAAAACAATTTAATTGACAGTCAAAAAGTTCAATTTTCAACTGAAATTATGAATCTTGAACAACAACAAAATCAATGTTTAAAAAATATTTCAATCAAGTAGTCGTAAATTTGTCAACTAAAAAACATTTTAACTTTAAATAAAAAACAGTTGAGTTCATCCAAAGAAGATCAATTTCCATGAACATAGTTGAATCCACAAACAAAACCGAATAATTAATAACCAATTTTTTGCATTTTTAACCCAAAAAGGATAAATTTTCAACCAGGTAAATTAATTTTTTACCAAAAATAAGAATTTTAAACAAAATAAATGAATTTTCAATTAAATAGTCGAATTTTGTATCAGAAAAGATCAATTTTCAATAAAAAATAAAAATTTTCAACTAAAAATGGAATAGTTCCATTTTTAGTTGAAAACAGTAATGCTAAAGCTCAAAATAACGAATTTTAAACAATAAACAAATGTTTTCAACCAAATAAAATTTTCTTATTGGGATAAAGTAAAGTAAAGTAAAGTAAAGTAAAGTAAAGTAAAGTAAAGTAAAGTAAAGTAAAGTAAAGTAAAGTAAAGTAAAGTAAAGTAAAGTAAAGTAAAGTAAAGCGCTCGATATAAAATAGTAGGGAAAACGAACTAGAGTCCTTCCAAATCTCGATTACAATTTCTACATGGATAACTCAAAAGGACTTTTTTCAGGCCAATGCATTCACGTCGAAACGACTGGACGAAGAGTGGGATTAATGAAAATACGAAGGAATGAGAAGCGAAAGGAGAGAGTCGTGAACGGGGACTGTGCTAAATGCACGTGTATATAGGAAGGGAGGAGAGGGCTTGCAGGGTTGATTAATCGTCACCAGCAGGGTTCGCAGAGAAAGACGTCACTCGCAAGAGTTGCCTCCGTCTGCTTAAGCTTAAAGTACGCACTTTGTTTACTTGCCTCACCTACTTCCATGAAATGTATACTTGGGAAATTCGTTTAGGTGAGGAGGTGGATTCAAGTGAATCTTGCGAAATATATCAGTGCGGAGTCTTCTATTTATTTATTTCTATTTACTTCTACTTTTCTCTATTTATTTTTATGAATTTCTTTTTCTTTCTATTAATTTTTGTTTCCTTCCAATCCTTCCTCTAATACTGTCTACCCCTACTACACCTTCTTTCGCCTACTTTCTACCCCTTCCCCTACTTTTCCATTCTCTACTACCTTTACTTCTTATACCCTACCCCGAACCTTCCCTATCTCAGAATTCGTTTTTTTTTTTTTTGGTTGATTGAGAATTAATTTTCTTCATCAAAAATGGCACAATTGCATTTTTGGTTTAAAATTCATATTATAATTTTAAATTTATTTTTTGTGGTTGCCAAATTGATGTCTTTTGTTGAAAATTTATCTTTTTTTTTTTAAATTAATTTTCTTAGTTAAAATTTCATTCTTTTAGGTTCACATTGTAAGCATTTAGATGACAATTAATTTATTCTGATTGAAGATTAAATTGTTTTGTTAAAAATTTGTCTTATAGTCGAATTTTTTTTTATTTGAAAATCATTTTTTTAAATAAATATAATATTAAGTGCTTTATTGAGAGGTTTTTTTATATATTAACTACTTGGTTAAAGGTGAACTACTTTTAAAAATATTTTTATTTTATTGAAGATGCATCGGTTCAGTTGAAAATTGAACTATTTGAACGTACATTAACTTTGTTTGTTGAAAATTCATATTTTATTGTGAAAACTAAACTATTTGTAAAAATTCACCTTTTTGGCTTAAAAATGCAACAATTTTGTATAAAATTCACCTATTGGCTGGAACATTTCAGTTAAAAAAATTCATATTTTTGAAAGTACATTTTTTAAACCAACATAAACTTAAAAAAAAACAAATTATGAAAGAAAATTGCACAAGGAGATTTGAAAAGAATTATGTTCCTTAAAAAACTGTTTTTGTTGGAAATGTGGTTGAAAATTGATTGTTTTTTTTTTAAATAATTTTTTCAACTATTTGGTAGGAAATTCATATATATTGTTAATTCACTTATTTGATTGAATATTCAACGATTTTTAATGATTTTTTGTTGAGAACTTTTTTTATTTAAAAATTCAAGTATATGGTCAAAATTTGTTGTGTTTTGTTTTTGTTTTAAATTAATTTTTTTTAACTATTTGGTAGAAAATTCATATATTCCGATGAAACTTCGTCTATTTTCATAGAAAATCATTTTTGTTTGTTGAAAATGTGTCTATTTGTTTGAATATTCAACTATTTTAAATTATTTTTGGTTGAAAACTTATTGTTTTCTTTTTAAGTTAAAAGTGCAACTATTTGGTTTAATTTTCGCCTTTGTAGGGTAAGAGTTTAGCTATCTGGTAAAAAAGTTAACTATTTTATTGAAAGTTCAATTATTTTCATAAAAATTCAACTATTTTGTTAAAGCCATTTTTTGGTCGTAAATTGAACTATTTTCTTCAAAATATGTCCTTTGGATTGAAGATTTCTTTTTTTGTGTTAGAAATTTAGAAATATTTTTTTTGCACTCTTCTTTCTTGGTTGAAAATGAACTTCTTTGTCAAAAATTCAACTTTTTGGGTTAAAAATTCTTCGGCCTTCTAAACAATTGGTTTAAGCAATTAGGGCGAATTTTCCATAAATACAGTTTCTGTTAGCAAAAAAATAAAGTAAACTAAGAAATTGAAAAAAAATCCAAATTTTCGCTTGTTCTCCTGTTTTTGATATAATAGAAAGAAAAAAAATTTCGTGCTATCAATAATGTGTGTTTCCTCGGTCATAACTTCGACAGTTTCCTTTTAAAATTTATAATTTTATATTAATTTTCACTATCGAAAACTGTACCTACAAAAAAGTAATCATTTTTTACCCATTAAAAAATTGTTCCAACATTGAGGTTTAGAAAGCATTGCGCAGTCTGTAGATATTATCGATTTCAAATTTTATCTGTTCTCGCTTTTTCTGTCAAAAATGCAACTCTTCTGCCCTATTACGTTTCACGTTTCAAAAAATCCCCAGCTTACTCGCTTGGAAATAAATTCGCTATCAGAAATGGCAAATTCATACAAAATTCTTTCCAACAATAATATAAAAATTGATTTAAAAAGAATGTTATTCAGCAGCTCTAGGATTAACATTTAAGAATAAATGCGAAAAATGTGGAACGGACACTTTAAAATGTCCGAATTTAAACAATTAAAAAATTGTTTTATAATTAATATTATTAATTTATTAAAAAACATTAATCAAATATTTGTATTAAAGAAACATTTTTTCAATATTTACAGTTTTTTAAATTAGTTTTTAAATCAAAATGACAGTGATTGTACAAAAATTGTATAAAAAGCCAATTTAAAAATAAGTGGGTCTCGATAGAATTAAAACATTCTTTCCATATTTTCTTCGAACCTGATCATTCTTTTCTAATAAGCTTTGCAGGATTCAATTCACCCCTGGCTTATCGCAAAATTTCTTTTCAATCCTTTTTAAAAATAAAATTTCGTTTTTCAGAAACATTTTATGCATTATTTTTTTTTAATTACCATGCACGATTTCAGAAAACAAATCTTATCCAGAAATATATTTTTCCAATTGTTATTATTTCATAGATGTTAATTTTTTTGTCTACTGGTCTAAATCAATATTAATTAAAATATTGATAATCTCAAGATTGTGAAAAAATATCTCTATCTCCGCTGGGATTTGTTTTTAATTCAAATAATAGTTCGAAAATCAATTGGACATTAACAACAAAATTGAACACTGACATTAACAAACAATTAGAAATACCAAGTCCATATGAAATTCTTTCAACCAACAATATAAAAATTGATTTAAAAAAAGTGAGTTTTAGCAGCTCTAGGATAAATATTTCAGGAGCAATGCGAAAATATGGAACCCTTCAGAATTAAAATATCAGTAGTGCCCCAAATCTTATCAGCAGTGCCTATCCCTAAAGGATTTGTCTCCACCATTCCAGATCGCGTATCACAAATCAGATTGGTGGTCCGAATCAAGGCGATAGGCCTTGAATACTGAAAGGCATCAGAATATCAGAAGCGTGATGCACACATGGCTACTTGTCATTGTGTAAGGTCGGGGGATAAGGGAATAGGGGGATTCAATATAGGTTTTGTGTCAATAGCCTTAATAGTGGGAGGGGTTTAGTACACACCCTGGAACCCACATGGAACATAGATCGCACTGAGTGAATATTGGGGGTGGCCTTTAGTTTCTGTATCAAAGGGCAGCTGATAAAGGCACCCCTGCCTCAACTCTGCTCTCCTATATTCTATAAATCTATAACTTTAGTTTAGCTGTTATTCGGGAGGCATTAGGACTATGCTTTCTCAACTATAGACTCTATATAGTTACAGGGTGTACTGTATACTATATTCACTACGAACTTTTTCGAGCCTGTACCGAGGGTAGCAACCCCCTCCACCTCCACTTTACCCCGTAGCATCTACCATTCTAAGTAATAAACCGGTGAAAGTTTTGGGGGCCCATTGGCACGCGCGAACCCCCGTCGTTGACGCCCGGCCGACGGACCCCAGGCTCGAAATCGTCACAGGGACACAAATCATTTCATTTCATTGTACCTCGGCTCCGTGTTTAGCCGAGACTCGGTACTCACTTCCAGAACCGATCTGGCGTGCGACTGGACATCACCCCAACGATGCTTCTTGAAAGCTCTAGTTTTAGTCACAAAAGTATTCAGCAATATAAAACTCTTCCGTATTTCTAGTGACTTGGTGCTATTTTTAATTAGGAGACCTTCAAAGTTCAAGGAAAGTGAGTGATTACAAGTGTGGAGCTATGAATACAAATTGGATTTAAAGTGAAAACCTGAAGAAGATCAAACGAGTTACAGTTCTTGAGGATAATATTGATAGTGTGCAAAGTGTTTGTAGTGTTTGAATAATAATAACAATGGCTAGTTCTACCTATTATGCTAATAGTGACAGTTCTTATTGGCCTTATCAAATTAGTGACCCAAGAGCCTATGATCAGAGTTCTTATCTATCCGCTTATCATCAAATGCCTCAACAACCCCAACAACCTCAACATAGTCCACCCTTGGATAACAAACCCTCTCCTCCAGAGCCTCCTAGTTTACTTGAGGCTATTTTAAGGCACGGAAAAGAGGCCGTTTCTCAAAACTACTCTGGTTCAACCGCAAAATGTGTAAGCACCACAGTAGGTCAAATTTCGAGGTCCGAGATACCCTCTCTGTCACCCTACACCCCATCCTCTTCTTCGGATAGAACGTCGCCTTTGACTGGACTTCTTGTAGATGCTGGATCCCAGGATCAGTATCAAAATTCTTATCAATATCAAGGATTTGACCACAATGGAAGTTGTGCCTTGGCGAGTGGGAATTCGAATTTCGAGGCTGTACAAACTTATTATAACGATAACAACAATGGTAAGAGGAGTCCTAATGAAATGAGTGATTATGGCGATGATGTGCGACCAGATTACCCTTGGATGAAGTCCGGTCAGGCTAACTGTGAGTAATTTTATTATTTGTAATTAATTTGTTTGCTTGACAGTTTGACATGCTATATAGGAAACTTTATCAAAATGGATTTTCACTTGAATTGAATAATTTGTACACTGATGTCAATTCCTTTGAAACTTCTAATTTCTAGCTTATAATCTTAAAAAATTTTAATGCTTATTTTATTATAAAAAACAATATAGAACACTGATTTATTATTATCTAATTCTTGAATAAATATCGTACTTGCAACAGTTTTTTGATAAATAATATTACAGTCAATCCTAAAGTATCAAAAGTTCTGCGTCTCAATTTAACTGCTATCAAATTGATCCCTTCAGATTTAGTGTGATTTCAATTAAAATAATCTTGATTTTTTTCTGAAAGTAACAAATTTTTCTATAAGTAAGAATTGTCTAAATATTCTTATAGCTGAAGTGACTGCATCGGGAAACAAGCGCACTAGACAAACCTACACGCGTTATCAAACTCTCGAATTAGAAAAGGAATTCCATTATAACAAATACTTGACGAGGAGACGTAGGGTCGAAATCGCTCAAATCCTGTGCCTAACCGAGCGACAAATCAAGATCTGGTTCCAAAACAGACGAATGAAAGCCAAGAAGGACGGAAAATTAGGAAGCTGTTCTTTGGATCCAACATCTGATGAAATGATCTCAACATCTGATTCCTTGTTGATGACTAGTCCAATTAGTCCAACAATGTTACCCAGGCAAAATTTACCACAGCAAACTGGAGTCACATCATTGCATCAAAGTGGAGTCACACCGTTGCACCAAAATGGAGTCACACCATTACATCAAAATAGAGTCACACCAATGCATCAAAATGGAGTCACAGCATTGCATCAAAATGGAATCACATCATTGCATCAAAATAGAGTCACACAGTTGCATCAAAATGGAGTCACGCCACTGCATCAAAGTGGAGCCACGTCACTCCATCAAAATGCAATCACCTCGTTGCATCAAGATGCGCTCACTGCAATGCACCAAAATGCAGCGATTACTATGCAAAGTAGAGTGAATTCGATCCAGAATGGGGCACATCATCATCACCATCAGTCGCAACATCCACTTCATGCTGCCTACTTGAATTATCATCAATCGCATCAGAATTACGTGGGTCAAGATTACGGTCAACAAGGCTACGGTCAGCCATCGAAGTTGGAACTTCATACCGGATCGTGAAGCAAGAATGCGAAGCCAACATCGGGCAGCTGACCCTGCAAGAGCCATGATTTATGGCTAAATGAGCTAAACAGCCGAGCAGCCCACGCCAGGTATTCGAAGCTCGGCGTTCACGCCACATTTTGCCAGGATGTCCTGCCGGTCTCATGGAACTCAAAGAGGCCAAAACTATTGCTCACGTCACTCTGAAAATATTTTGACACGAGCTGTAATATTCATATATTGCTGATTAATAGGTAACGAGTCAGCCTTTAAAAGTGCAACTCGGAAAAGTCGATTTTCCGGATTTGATCTGCTTCCAAATTCAATGCTTGGGTAGGAAAATATTTAGGTTGCACATTTTAATATCTCATCATGACTTTTTTCATTTTTTTTTTTTTTTTTGAAAATTATTGCATTTTTTCGCGCATAGGGAATTAATTCTTCTTTTGATTTAATCACGACATAAATTCCACTGATAAGACTGAAGGTCATGCATTTTTAATGTAATGCCATTAGAATTTTTTATTTAGATTTTTAAATAGAGTTTTTGTTTAAATAAGGGAATTTTATGCAGATTATGAAATTAAAATAAAATTGAAAGAGGTACACAATAGCGTGGGTCGAAATTAAAAAATTCTGGACTTTAAAATCAATTAAACCCGAAAAATTAGTTTATTGGGAACCTAAACATTATAATTTATTTGAAAATTATTACTTGGGCTGGAAAAAAATATTTAAAAACTTTCCTGTTTGCAGAGTATTTACATTTTTTGTAGTGTCATTTTTTATGGACATTCCTGGAGGCTAGAAAAGGGCTCCCAATTTTTTTAGGATTTTGGTCAACCTTTTTATATTTAAAAAAAATGTCCCGAAGAATAAACATTCTCGAAATTTTTAATTCCTGACAGAAAATAAAACCAAGAAAAAACTTATTCTCGAAATTGTAAAATCCGAATTTTCAAATTCCCGAAAATAATAAATTGCTAAATTTTAAAGTCCCGAAAATAGTACATTTGTGAAACTTCAAAAATTCCGGAAAATAGTCAATTACCGAATTTATAAATTCCCGCCGGAAGATTATTAATTACTTTTTTTCGATTGTATTTTACTATTTTCGAATATTTTTAAACCAGAAAATTCACAATCTTTTGGATTTTCGAACTCTGACAATTTCCTACTTGCATAAAATTGAAAATTCGGGTTTTGAAATTTCGTGAATAAACATTTTCCGTATATTTTCATTCAAAAAATTCCAAAATTAAAAAGGCCAAAATTCGTTGTAGTCCTAATTTTGATTCCTGGGTCCTGGCGATCATTTTTTTTCTGATTTTTTCAGTAGAAATTTTTCCAGTACCCAAAAAATTATTTTCCTAATTACAAACATGTTACAACATTTTTTTGAAAATAGGCGTGAATTAAATAGGAAGTATCAGTTAAAAAATAATTGATTAAAATCAAAGAAAAAGTTAGAAAGAGTTTCTTACCTCCAGTATTGTAAAAAATGAAACTATAAAAAAATTTGAAACTCTGCGAACAAGAAACATTTTTTTAAGCGTTATTAACAAAGCTGCATAATTGAGATGGCATAATAATTTTGGAATTTCCCAAATCCCAGATTTGTGAAAAGTACCGAAAAAATAATTACCAAACCGAAAATGAATGTTCCGGAAATTTTAAATTCCTGATATTTTAAAGCTTGAATTTTCAAATTCCCGAATATAAGAAACTTGCAAGTTCTGAAATATAGTAAATTTCTGAATTAACAGACTCCCTAAAATAATAAATTTTTCCCAAAAAATTGAGTTGCTTTTTTTGTTAGAATAGTTTTTTATTTTATATAAAGTATTTATTCTTAAGTGAACTATTAACATTTTCCTCGGGAATTTGAAAATTCGAAAAATTACAATTTTTGGGAATTTGAAATATCGGAAATATACAAATTTCAGGAGTTTAATACAGCCAGGAAGTCTGTAATTTCGAAGATTTTAAAATTCGGGTTCTAAGATTTGAGAAATGAATATTCCAGTAGTTTTTTTTTGTGAATTTTAATTTTTCGTAAATAACTATTTGTTAGGTAATTTTCACATTCGAGAATTTAATAATTTAGGGAAATTATTTGATTGTCATTATTTATCGATTCCAAATTAATAATTCTTTTTTAGGATTCCAACGCGCTAATGTTTAGCCTACTATAGATTTTTAAATCAAGAATATTGAATTAATATAAAATTATATTCATATTTTTCTATATTTCAGATAAGATTGCTAAATTATTAACGAATTTTCTTTAGTGACACAAATCTACAAAAAAAATTAATTAAGGATGGATAAATTTTGATCGCATAAATTTAAAATTAATATTGGGATGACTGCAAAATCCTGAAAATAAAATTTCCGAGACTGCAATTCCCAAATTTATACTATTAAAAAAATTATTTTATACTCAATATTATTTATTACAAATACAATAATCAAGTATTTTTAACAAAGAAACTCTCTTTTTATGCTTAATTTTTTAATTAATGCTCAAACTAAAATAACAATAATTGTATAAAATTGTCTTGAAAAATTAATTTAGAAACACGTGTGTTTATAAAAAGTTCTCCGCACATTTTTTCCGAATCTAATAATGTTTTCCAAACAAACTTTACAGAATTCAACTCTTTTATCCCCAAATTTTTATTTAATTTAATTTTAAACTATACATTTATTTTTCGAGAACGTTTTTTGTATTTTTTAAACGTCAATCACATTTTCAGACCGAATTTTCAATTCAGAAATGCATATTTTTTCACTTATTATTATTTCAAATTCAAACACTAATTTCCCAAAATTTAAACAATAAAAAAATTTCATTGATAAAAATACTTGTTTCTTATAATTGTAATAAATAAATAATATTGATTAAAAACCATTTTTTCAGTTGTTATAATTCGGAAATTTTATATTTCGGCAATTTGATAATTTAGGTAATTTTCTAATTTTTGAAATTTACAGTATCAGGAATTTTATTATTCGGCATTTTTCAGTCCTTCAATATTCGCACCATAATATTTAAATAACGATCAAATTATGTAATGAAAAATCCATTTTTATTACAAAGTTTTTGTTTTCTCTAATTTGCATAGCTATCTTTGTTATTTTTGATTAGACCCAATTAGTTAATTTATAAAAAAATCATTTTTATTTTGTAAAAAATCAGTTTTCTTATTGCTATCTGAGTTCTGAAATAATTAAGAAAATTAATTGAGGTGATGGAATTAGCCACACAAAGTTTTTAAAGTCAAACGATGTTCAGAAAGCTATAGGAATGAGGAAACCATTCGGGGCGGTTAAACGTTATAGGGGTTGAATAGAGGGGTGGGGGATTCGACACAGCTGCGCTGCTGACAGACTCAAGATGGCCGAAAGCACAACGCGCGAGTATAATACCGTTCCTCAAAATATCTTTATTTTTTCTATGAAAAAAATATTTTAAGTTTAAAAAGACGTACTAAATGTGTGGAGCAATATTGTGTTTTGTGACTAGTGAAGTGAAAGTTTCCTGAAAAGTGTTTTAACAATAAAAGAAACGGATCACAAGATTTAGTAAAAAAAAATGCTTCAGAAAGCAATCTTGAACAGAATTTATTATAGAAGTTTAAATTAAATTTTCCTTGATTTGTTTTAGAAGTGTCTTTTAAAGGATTTTATAATTATCATAATTTAATAATAATAATTTAGCAGTAATAAATTTCGTTTAGTGAAATTGTAAAAATTCTGGACAAATTTTCTTTGTTGTGCAATTCTTTGGATTATTAATGTAATTTTAGAAATAATTCTTGAATATTATTAAACGAAAAACAGTTTTCGAGAAATCGACTCTTTCGAGGTGCACATTATAGGGCCGTAGAAAAGTGAAAGTTTCTCGAGGTGAATGCCACAGGTAGCTTGCGCGTTCGATACACTCAGAAAACAAAAAATTTTCAACAAAAAAAAGTGTTGAATAAACTAAATGCTTCATTTACTAATATTTGGTTAAAACAGCCACAAAATTTGGTTCGAGCAACTAAGTATTTTTTGTAAATATAATAACCACATTCTATGGTTAAATCAACACAATTTTCGAACTAAATATTTTTTGAGTGTACAGAATGTTACTCAAATAATGAAGTAAACTAAATACATGTAAATTATTTTTTAAAGAAAATTATAAACAATATTTTTCAGGGATGAAATAAATATATTTGTACGCAGTTAGAAATATTTTAAATTAAGAATTTCGGCTGTAGAAAAAATGTTCCTACTAGAAATTTATATTTTGCAAGTGTAAATAGCATTTTTAGAATTAATTTTAATATTAACGTGATAAAAATTTGCCAGATATGAGCAAAACTTTTTAGAAACACGTAATGCATATAATAGGGGATCAATAGTCAATCAATCCATTCAAATATTGATACGTTTTCAACTGTGTATCTTTATACTAATATTTCTCGTATTTTTTCGTAATAATTTTTTATTTATTTAATGATCTCAAGAGACTTTGGAATTAAACTTTGACTGTAAAAGACTGTTTCTAGTGACCTATAATAGCCAGTACAATTTTTTGGGTAAGATTAAAATAATTTATCCAATCATATTTTATATAGATTATAATTTTATATATTTAATATAAGGCAAAGAAAAACTAGTCCACTATTTGTAATTCTCATTATTAATTGTAAGCCCAACATATTATATTTTCCGTGCTGAAAAATAAATTATTTACGAAATTTTTCAAGGTCAAATTGTTTCGGAGAGTAACTTTGGAAAGTACTTGTAAATATTTAGCCTGAACAGAACTTGAAATATTTTATAAATATTTGTTTCAAAATTTCAAAATAGGTTTCGAAAGTTGCTCTTTGATTCAATTTATATTTGAATTTACTTAAAATGTCTTTAAAACTATGTTATTATTATTCACTTAATATACTTTATTATTTAATATATTTATTTTTTATATTATCGTTTTAAACAGTAAATTTTAAACAATTTCAAAAAAACTCAAGCGGTTTAAATTTTAAAGTGGTCTAAACTTACACCATTTGGCAAATGAAAATAACAAATTTGAAAACAAATTTTGACTTGAGGATCTTTGTGATAGGACATAATGATCATTCCAATTGATTGTCGAAAAAAAGTGAATTTGTTCTATATAAAGAACCTCCAAAAATTAAATTATTGAAAATATTTTTTTTATTGACCGAACTTTACAATTGTGCAATTTTAATAATAATCTTAACTTTATAGCTAAACTATAAATGTTTAAACAATCAAATACAAAATTCTCATTTGAAATATCTAAAAACTATCGTTTTTTTAATTCTTACTATTTAAGTTTCGGTTACTGAATTTTATGTATAACTTTGCGCAAGTTTAAATTCTATTTTTCAGTTTAAAAGTGCGAAAAATGATTTTTTTCACAGTTCAAAAACTAATCAAGTTTGGCTTCGTCGTATTAGGCAATTTTTGAGAATTTTTGAACTCCACCGAATTTAAAAATTATTCTTTTTTTAATACCAAAAATTATTTAAAACAAAATTGTTATTTATAAATATATAACGAACAGGTTACTGTTGCTTATTAAGAAATGCATTGCTCACTCTGAAAAATACTTGTCTTAAATGAAAGAAATCATTTTATTAAAAAAATTTGTTTACCAAAAATATTTACAAGAAGAAGCAAATCATTTTGAATTATGCAAAAATTTTTATTGGAACAAAAAACCATTTCTTTCAAACAAAAATATTTGTTCAACTCAAAAGAAATTTTATTGCGATGAAAAAACTGTTCTTTGTTTAAAATTCAATCAATATTTTTCTTTGACACAAGACAAAAAATTCTTTGAATGAAAAAATATTTCTTCTGATTGCTATTTTTAAATTTAATATTATTATACAATTTCATAGGCATGAATTAAATGATGTCTACTTTCAACTAAAAATAAATTTGGCTTATTTGTTGCAAAATTTGAAGCACTTTTTTCGTTTAAAAAGAATAAATATTTTTTTTATATTACGAAAAATTTGATTGAAATACGCTTCTTAAAAATATTTGATGGTTACTGTAGAAATAATATAATTAATATTTAAGTGTTTGGTAGTGTAGTAATAAAAAATTAAAATCATAAAGTGATGGAATTTTATACAATAAAAAAATAAATTAATAATAATATATTCTTCTGGCACTATAATTACGACAGAACTACATGAAAGGTCCACGAAAAACATTTTTGGTAAAGCCAAAAAAACGTTCTCAAAACTCGAATTATTTTTTTTACAGAACAATGAGAAAGTACATTCAAGACTTGTTAAAAAAATAAATGAACAAAGATTATAATTCTCAAGAAATGTATTGCTCAAAATATATTATAACACAAATAGAAGCCTTGAAATTGAAAAATTTAAATTAAATTTTGTTTGAAAATCTATAAAAAAATTACTTCTTCCTGAAATCCTTGAAAAACTATAATAGCAGATAAAATATTAAATGATTTTTTAAGTGAAAGAATATTTTCAAGCTCTTTAAACAATTTTTGTTATAAAATTTTATTTAAAAATGCAATCCTTTTTGCCATTTTTTCCGCAAAATCTAATGCTCCTTAGCTTTTCCGTATCTGAAATATTTAAACAAATTACAAGAATAAAAATGGTTAAAATTATTTTTAAATTCCGTTACACTTAAATATTGTATGACTTGTATTTTTATGTATTTCCAAAATTTTAAAAAATTTCCAAAAAGGGTCAAAAAATCAGTTTGGACTTTTTTGCATGCATTTTTCGGTAGTGAATGATGAAATAAAATTATGTAATACAAAAATATTATTTCCAGCTTAGAACTTGTTACAAAGTGCAAAAACAAGTTTTTTTGAGTGTGTTAACTGCATACATTTATAAACAAATGTGTCCATGTACTTTACATTTTTTAAGCTTTGAGAAAATCAAAAGAATTGATTTTTTAAAGCATTTGATGAAAGTTCTGACTTGATCACAATCTTTTAAATTGTAATTTAATATTTTTATTTACTAACAAAATCTGTACTTAAATAAAATTAAACCTAATTTTTTGGCCCATAGAAAATGGTTTCAATTCTCCAAAAATTGGAATTTTGAAATTTATATACAGAACAGAAGATATTTTTCGAGTTAAGAATATTCTTCTTTAATTTATTTGTAAAATTTATGTGAAGAAATAAATTTATCGGAAAAAAGTTTTTAAAAATCAATTTTCTTAATTTGTACCTAAAGTTGCCAAAAAGCAGTTTTTTATTATCTCTTTGATAGATTTAAATTGAATTCATTAATAATTTAAAATATATTTATTTTATTCATTAAAATAATTAAATTCATTATTATAAATATATTATGTTAAATTGAATTTGAAAACAAATTTAATTCCCTCACGAAAACTGAAAAAATCGGTCAAAATAAGAAAAAATATTTTCTTTGCAGCTTATTAAAAAGAGTATAAAAAACGCTTTTTAACTTAAAATCATTTTTTAACTTTAGGTACAATATAAACAAAAGTGCATATTTTGTCATTTTTCAAATATTGTATATATTATATATAAATAAATTAAAATAAATTATTAATATTTAGACGAGAATTCTTTTTTTTCGATTATGATTATTCACTTCAATAAACCCTGAAGAAAAACATTGAAAAAAAGATTTATTTTTATTTATTTATGGATCCGTAAATACGGTTTACACAGGATATGCAAAGAATAGAAAAAGGGCATAACAAAATTTTGTTTTGCAACTTTAAGTACAAATTGACACACGTGCATATTTCGCCATATTTCAAATAAAATTTTTCTTTATTCACTTCCATAACGGATTTTGTGTGAAGAGATTTTTACTAATCTTTTATAGAAATGGCTCATGTTTCTAGATTCATAAAAAATAAAATACCCAAAAACATTTTTTTTGCAACTTTAGGTACTAATAAACAAAATTGTATTTTTCATCATTCTTTGAGATATTATAGGGTAATCGGCGCAATATTCCCCCCTTCAATTATTAAACACCTTATTTAAATGTTTTAAAATAAAATAATAATCAGAAATACGACTAATAATAAATAGTCCAGATAGAAGCAGAAACAATTCCGTAACGTATTGTGCGTTTAAATGCCAGAGTAAATAAAGCTATGATGTTGAATGAATAAGGAATTTCAAAGAAAAGCTGTTGAGGTTAGGATATCCGTTTAATGAATTAAAAAAATTTTGTTTCGATAGATTTAATTAAAAACTTTAAGATTTCAATTGAATTTGGAATGTTGATAAATGGGTAGCCAATCATTGTCATCATGAATAAAGCGAAAACATAATGATTAGGTACAATATCTAAAATGCAAATGACTAATATCTTTACAAAAATAAATTTTTACTGTTTTTATTCGGTATGCACTATGAATATAATATTTCGCCACTTTGGCTCATACAATTGGCCTATACTACTCGCTATGTCGCTGTGGCTAATAATGATGTTTTTGACATTATTTTTTATTTCTCCAATTATAAATGATATACTACTTATTTTAATGCGGTATATAATGAATTGATAAATTAAATTAACCAATAAATTTAAATTAAAACAAAATTGTAATGTGACGAAGAAAATTTCTATTGCTATTACCGATGATTCTTAAATGAATGTCCAATCATTGTTATCGTGAATAAAGCGGAAATACCACGATAAGCCACAATATCTGGACATGAAATAACTAATATTTTTGAAAAAATGCATTCAAAATTGTTACAAAGTTTATGGATTAAGCTAATGATGTAAAAAAAATCAAAACAGTTTTTCTATTTGTCCAATCATTATACAATTTAGAGGCCCATGACTGTATTTCACACCGTGTCAGTGGCCAATTATACAATCATTGGCCTATGAAAATCGTTATGTCTTTGTGGCTATATATATTTATGGCTATATTTTTTTTTGTTGTATAAATGTTTGTCATGTAACAAAGAAACTTTTCAGCTATTGATGATGAATCTTGAATTGGGGGCCAATTGTCATCGTGAATAAAGCAGGAACATAAGAATTAGCAAAAATATTTCAAACGCAAATGATTAATATCTTTGCTGAAATTTATTCAAAATTGTTTTAACTTTTTATTTTCTATACACTGAATGTAATAGTTTGGCAATGAATAATGATTTTTGAAAACTGTCAAAAGCAATTTTTGGCTTTGGCCAATCATTATACAACTTAGAGGCCAATGCCTGTATTGTAGAACAGTTCAGGGGTCAATAATTCTCCTATGACATATGCTAATCGCTATACTATTGTGTCCAATAATTGTTTTTTAAACATTTTTGTTCATTTCTTTTAACGCTTAACTTACGATGATATTTTGAAACTGAAATAATTCATTAAGTATAGCCAATCATTGTAACGTTTATCCTATTACGACAAAAATTAAAATAAAAAAAATGGTTTGTAATGTGACAAAGAGGATTTTCATTGCTGTTATCGATGAATCTTAAATTGGTGGCCAATCATTGTCATCGTGAATAAAGCGGAAACATAATGATTAGCAAAAATCCATTCAAAATTGTTTTAACTTTTTATTTTTTATACAATATAAATATAATAGTTTACCAATAAATATTTGTTTGAAACTGTCAAAAACAGTTTTAGGCTTTGGCCAATCATTATACAAATTAGTCAATGACAGAATTTCAGTGGCCAATCATTGTCCTATGACTTATGATAATCGCTATACAGTTGTGGCGAATAATTGTTTTTCACACTTTTGTCCATTTCTTTAAATACAAATGGTTTACTATTTTTATCGCTTAACTTACTATGGTATTTTGAAACGAAAGTAATTCCTTAAGTAGCCAATCACTTTAACGTTTACCCTACTACGACAAAAATTGAAATTAAAAAAAAAAAATTGTGTGTAACGTGATAAAGAAAATTTTCAGTTCTATTATCGATGAATCTAATTATTTTGAATTTTTTTCGACCCACCCTAATTCTCGTGTTGAGCATACATTCTAGAAATGGCAACTGTGGCGAAGTAAAGGGAGCCGACCCCGTGTCGCGGGGGTCGGACGAAGAGGGCGAGGGTCGATATTGTGCTTGACAGATAGTTTCCCATAGCTCCAGTAATCCATCATGGCCGGCACGCGGAGAAGTATTGGTTTTCCTGCTTCGCGTCTTAGCAATTGAATTGAATTGAAACTTTTTTGCGGCTTCGCTCCACTGCTGCATAATTTGAATGCCTATGCTAACTCCTTACGTATTCAATGTAAATGTGAATATAAATAAGAGACAAAAGACTAAGACAAAATTTTTTATGCTCTTTTACTCTGACTTAAGAAAAGTTTGTTATTTAGCAACAAAGTTTTTTTTATAACTTTTCACTGATACCAGTTTTTTCAGATTTTTAAATTTATTAAATTAGGCCATTGAATAATTTATTAAATTACGTATTCAATGTAAATGTTAATTTAAATAAGAGACAAAGGACTAAGACAACGTTTTTTTTTGCTCTTTTACTGTGACTTAAGAAAAGTTTGTTATTTAGCAACAAAGTTTTTTTTATAACTTCTGTTTTTATAACTTTTCAGTGATACCATTTCTTTTAAGATTTTCAAATTGATTGAATTAGGTCATTGAATCATTTATTAAATTACGTATTCAACGTAAATGTGAATTTAAATAAGAGACAAAAGACTAAGACAACATTTTTTTTGCTCTTTTACTCTGACTTAAGAAAAGTTTGTTATATAGCAACAAAGTTTTTTTTATAACTTCTGTTTTTATAACTTTTCAGTGATACCATTTCTTTTAAGATTTTCAAATTGATTGAATTAGGTCATTGAATCATTTATTAAATTACGTATTCAATGTAAATCTGAATTTGAATATGAGACAAAATACTAAGACAACATTTTTTTTGCTCTTTCACTCTGACTAAACAAAAGTTGGCTATTTAGCAACAAAATTCAAACTTTTTTTTACAACTTTTCAGTGATATCATTTTTTTCAGATTTTTTAATTTATTGAATTAGGTCTTTGAATCATTTATTAAATTAAGTATTCAATGTAAATGTGAATTTAAATAAGAGACGAAAGACTAAGACAACATTTTTTTTGCTCTTTTACTCTGACTTAAGAAAAGTTTGTTATTTAGCAACAAAGTTTTTTTATAACTTCTTTTTTTATATAACTTTTCAGTGATACCATTTCTTTTGAGATTTTCAAATTTATTGAATTAGGTCATAGAATAATTTATTAAATTACGTATTCAATGTAAATGTGAGTTTAACTAGGAGACAAAATACTTAGACAACATTTTGTTTGCTCTTTCACTCTGACTAAACAAAAGTTGGCTATTTAGCAACAAAATTCAAACTTTTTTTTACAACTTTTCAGTGATATCATTATTTCAGATTTTTAAATTTATTAAATTAGGTCATTGAATAATTTATTAAATTACGTATTCAATGTAAATGTGAATTTAAATAAGAGACAAAATACTAAGACAACATTTTTTTTCTCTTTCACTCTGACTAAACAAAAGTTTTTTATTTAGCAACAAAATTCAAACTTTTTTTTACAACTTTTCAGTGATATTATTTTTTCAGATTTTTAAATTAATTGAATCAGCTCATTGAATCATTTATTAAATTAGGTATTCAATGTAAATGTGAATTTAAATAAGAGACAAAATACTAAGACAACATTTTTTTGCTCTTTCACTTTGACTAAGTAAAAGTTTGTTATTGGCAAGAAATTTGTTTAACTTTTTTCATACATTTTCAGTAATACCATTTCTTTTGAGATTTTCAAATTTATTGAATCATTTATTGAATTTCGTATATTATTTAATGTAAATGTGAATATCAATAAGACACAAATTACTAAGACAACATTTTTTTTGCTCTTTTACTCTGACTAAATAAAATTTTGGTATTTAGCAACAAAGTTTTGACTTTCTTTACAACTTTTCAGTGATACCATTTCTTTTGACATTTTCAAAATTTTTGAATAAGGTCATTGAATCATTGATAGAATTACGTATTCAATGTAAACGTGAATATAACTAAGAGACGTAAGAATAAGCCTTTTTTTGCTCTTTTACTCTGACTAAGAAAAAGTTTGTTATTTAGCAACAATGTTTTTAACTTTTTTACAAGTTTTCAGTGATATCGTTTCTTTTGATATTTCCAAATTTATTAAATCAGTTAATTGAATAATTTATTGAATTACGTGTTCAATGTGAATGTGAATTTGAATAAGAGACAAGAGACTAAAACAACATTTTTTGCTCTTTCATTCTGGCTAAGAAACAGTTTGTTATTTAGCAACAATGTTTTTAACTTTTTTTATAAATTTTCATTGATACCTTTTCTTTTGAAATTTTTCAATTTATTAAATCAGTTAATTAAATCATTTACAGAATTACGTATTCAATTTAAATTCGAATATAAATAATAGTCAAAGGACTAAGACAACTTTTTTTTTGCTCTTTTACGTTGAACAAGAAAAAGTTTGTTCTTTAGCAACAATGTTTTGAACTTTTTTAAAAATAAAGTTTCAGTGAAGCTATTTCTTTGAGACTCACAAATTTATTAAATCAGTTAATTGAATAATTTATTGAATTACGTATTCAATGTAAATGTGAATTTAAATAAGAAACAAAAGACTAGGCCAACATTTTTTTGCTCTCTCACTCTGGTTAAACAAAAGTTTGTTGTTTAGCAACAAAATTTTAACTTTTTTTACAAATTTTCAGTGATGTTATTTTTTTCTTCAGATTTTCAAATTAATTGAATTAGGTAATTAAATCATGTACTGAATTACGTATTTAATTAAAAAAAAATCAGAAAACATTTAAATAATTTTTAAAGATGAGAAGGTTTAGAAGGTCTGAACAGATTTAAAAAAAGGAAGAATTTTCCTAACATTCGTGTGAAAATTTAAAAAAAATTTTCTTATTTTTCATTTAAATTTTCTTTAAGAGAACATTCAAAAACGTTTTAGAATATATCAAACAATTTCCTAAAATTTCTAAAACGAGTATAGAAAATTGTAAAGCAAAATTTTTCAATTTGGTAACATTAAAAAATAAAAAATAAAATAAATCAAGTAAATTCAAGAAATATTTAGTAAAATTGAAGAGATTTAACAGAATTTTTAGACATTTACAGCTTTAAAGATTTAAAAATTAAATTTAGAAGATTTAAAATAATTTCTAAAGGATGCAAGAGAATAAATAAAAATTTTCTTTAAGCTTCTCGGTAAATTTATAGGATTATAAGGAACATTTTTTACATCTTGATTGATTCTTCAAATTTTTAAGAAAAAATCGAGTTTGTTAAAAATATTTTAAGAATTTTCATACGTTTCAGACAGAAAAGAAACATTTAAAAATGTAGAAACAGTTCCGAAAATTGGTCAAATATTTCTTGATTTCTTCCAAACTTCTAAAAGTTCTAAACATTTTTTAAAAGGATTTGAATTTTTCCTAATATTTTATAAAATCCTATAAAATAGAATAAATTTCTTTAAAATCTTAATATAAAAATTCTTTTTATATACATTTAAAAACAAACTATTATCATTATAAAAAATATAACAGAATGTGGTAAAACATTTATAGTTCATTTCGAAAAAAAGCCAATTTATGAGAAAATATTGCAAATGTGCATTTATTTATAAAAATTATATATATAACATTTTTTTTTACTATAAAAATATGATTTAAAAAATTCCTTCAAAAGGAATTTATAGTTTATGTCGACAAACAAATAAGGTCTATTTATAAAAAATTGTTAAAATGTGTATTTAATTAAAAAATTGCTTATTATAGCAAATTATTGCGTATCACGAAAAAATTACTTTTATTCAAAAGTTTGCTTATAACATTATAAACAATTTTTCTTACTCTGTCCTGCTAGAATTTATTGTCAGTTAATAATTAATATGGTTTATGATTTGTATTAACACATTTGAAAATCCTGAGAGAAATGGTAACACTGAAAAGTTAACCAAACAAATGTTTAAACTTTGTTCTTAAATAAAAAATTTTTGTTTACTGAAAGTTAAATGTTCGCAGTCGTTAGTTATACCTGAAAGACAGTAATTTTTAACAAAAAAGAAAAATCAGTAAACAATTGAACCAAGGGTCTATTTTTGTCCAAAAAAGTTGCTTTTTCCTACTTTGATGGTGGTTAATATAAACTTTAATATACTATGCCATAGTAAGTTATGCCATACAAAGTTATAAAATTGACAAAAAAAGTTCGACTGATTATTGCAAAAGAATTTAGAAGTTTATAAATAATTCTGCGTATTATTTAAAAATAAAGTAATTATATATAATTAATTATATTATAATATTCCAGGAAATCATTGGATTCAGAATACTCTAGGATTTCAGAGAATTCAGAATATTTCAGTAATTCAAAGAAATTCAGGGATTTCAAAGTATTCAGAATATTTCAGGAATTCGAGAAATTTAAAGAATTTAAGGAATTCCCTAAAGTTTCTGAATTCGGGAAATTCATGGAATTCAGGCCATTAAGAGAATTTAAGAATTATTCAGGATTCAGGGGATTCAAAAATTTCAAGGATTTTACAGCGTTTACGAAATTGAAGAAATTAAGAGAATTCAGAATATTGAAAAAATTTAGAGAAATCAAGAATTTCAGAGAAAGCAATAATATCAGGATATTCAATAAATTCAGAGAATTT
Source organism: Belonocnema kinseyi (assembly GCF_010883055.1). NCBI lineage: Eukaryota > Metazoa > Arthropoda > Insecta > Hymenoptera > Cynipidae > Belonocnema > Belonocnema kinseyi. The sequence goes on along the minus strand of NC_046666.1, from coordinate 46,815,604 downwards.
CAGGGAATTACTAGCTTTTACGGAATTCAATAATGCAGCAAATTTTAGCGGTTTCAGAACATTAAAGGAATTCAAATTTATGAAATTAAATTAAAAGAGTTTATAGAATTCCGGGAATTCAAGGAGTCCAGAAAATTATGAGAATTCAAGAAATTCAGGGTATTCAGAGAATTCAAAGAATATTATAGATTCAGAATATTCAAAGATTTCAGAGAATCACGAATACTTAAGGAATTCAAAATATTTAATTAATTAAGGACATTCAAGAAATGCAAGGATTTCAGGGAATTCAAGGAATTCAAAGATTTTCAGAAATTCAGAGATTTTCAGAAATTCAGAAAATTGCAAATATTCAAAAACTTTAGAGAATTTCTGAAATTTCTGAGCATTAAGGGAATTTAAGGAATTCATAAAATTGAAAAAATTAAATGAGCTCAGAGAAAAAAGTATTTTAACAATTAAAAAATGGAAAACTTATCAACTGTAAAAGAAAATTAAAAAAACATGATAAGTGAAATGTCCAATATATTTATTTAAAAAACAATAGTTTTCAATTATTAATTTCATTTTGTTGTATAATTTCAAAATTTAAAATTAATTCTGAAAAATTACATAAATATTATTAATTGAAAATGATCATTTTCTTTTTTATTTATGTGCTTTTCTTTAAATAATAAGGCAAATAGATTTCAAGAAACAGAAATAAAAAACTATCTCCGTGAATAAACTTCATGCTGATTTTGGATTATTATTATTAATATTTAAATCTCATTTTGTAAATCTTTCTAATATTTATATTATTTTTAACTCCTTTAACAATTTAATGTACTATTGTTTTGTTAATGAAATTATTTTGTATAGCATTTACGTTTATTTTTGTAAATTTAGTTATTAATTTATTAATATTGACAATAATTTGTTTATTATTTTCTTCAATAATTATAAGAAGTAGGAACTAATTCTTGGTAAAATAATTAACATTAATTTGCAGATATGGCTTAATAAAAATTGTCACAGTAAAATACTTTTGATTCAACATAATTTAACTTCTCATGACATGTGTGAATTAATTTGATTATTTTTAAATAAAATGATCGAATCGTCGAATCTTTTTTTAAACCTTATTTATCAAGAAGAGTTTTTAATTTAGGAATCGAAGTAATTATTCAACAGCTGTCCTGAGAAAGGAGTTCGTGAAATTTTTTTCCCCTTTTCAGTGCCTACCCTCTTCTCCATTTCGGCGATTGGTTCCGCATATCTAAATGCTACTGTCTTGGAAGCAATTATTTTCGAAATTTCTTTTCGAATTCTTTTAAAAATATTAAAGTTTGAATATTACAAATTATTTACAAAAAGCTTTTTCACGATTTTTAGGGGCCACCCATCAACTACGTTACCAATTTTGATCTATTTCGACCCCCTCCCACACTAAAAACGCAGTTGCCCCCCCCCCCCAATAATGTATGCACTGTTTCTAAAGCAATGAAGATTTTATTTTATATCAAAAGAAATAATTTTTTAACCCGAAAAGAATTTTGAACAACAGAAAATTAGTTTTAAACCAAAAAGTTGCATTAGAAATAAAATAATTGCATTTTTCACAAAATGCTTAAATTTTAAAGCAAAAAAGGCAAATTTATATAAGACAGTTGTATCTTCAACCAAAAAAGAATAATTTTCAACCAAAAATGGAATACTTACATTTTTTCCCATTTTAAATTTTTTCTGCAAAGCTATTGAATTTTTAACCTAAAAATATGAATTTTTCCAAAAATTAATTTTCTACCAAATAGTTCAATTTTTGGCCAAAGAGATCAATTTTATACCCGAATTCGGGTATAATATTTTTTTAGGTCAAGAGCGAAATTTTCTACAAAAGTTAAATAAAAAAAAATTAATTTACGTTAGATACTTTAATTTTTAATTCCCGACATAAATCTTCGACCAAACGGTTGCAATTTGAGCCAAGAAGGATACATTTTCAACAACAAAAAATAATTTTCTGCTAAAAAAGACAAATTTTTAACAAAGCACATAAAGATAAATTTTCAATCAGAAATGAAGTAGTTCAATTTTAAGTTTAAAAAATTAATTTTCAACCAAAATTTAAACGAATTTTCAATATTAAATTTTTTGAATTCAAATTTTCGATCAGAGTTGAATCTTCAAAGAAAAAAAGCTTTTTTTAACAAAGTACTCTATTCATAAAACAGATGAATAAATTCCTAACAATATATTTCAATTTTGACGCCAAATACAGGATTATTTTTAGAAAGATGCATTTCCAAAACAAAGGTTTTTTTTCAACTAAGAAAGATGAATTTTCATCTAATAAAGGTTACTTTCCTACAATAAGAGATAAAATTTAAATCGCAAAGGACAAATTTTCAGCAAAACAATTGAATTATCGACCAAAAAAGATGAGTAAAAAAATGATTTAGTTTTTACCAAAATAATTAAATAAGCTGAATTTTTCACCCACAAAGATGAATTTTCAACTAAGAAACTTAAATTTCTACTAAAAGGCGAACCTTGAACAAAATACAAGAATTTTTAATTAAATAGGTGATTTTTTAAAATAACCAAATAGTTTTATTTTCAACTAGAAAAGAATTATTTAGACTCAAAATGAATTGGTTAAAATTCTTTACACCGTACATTTTTTTACGAAACAGTACACATTTAAACCCGAAAATATGACTTTTTGAAGTTAAATTTTTAAATAAGTAGTTTAAGTTTTAACCTAATACATGAGTTTTCAGCCTAAATATGAATTTTCAATCCAAAAGTGAATTTTCAATTAAATAGTTCGATTTTTCACAAAATTGTTGAATTTTCAACCAATTTGAATTATTTTTAACTGAAAAGATTAGTTTTTAAGCAAAAATGAAATAGTTTCATTGTTTCTACATTTAAAATTTTTCTCCAAAACTGTTAAATTTTCAACCCGAAAATATGAGTTTTTTTCAAAAACTTAATTCTCTACCAAATAGTGGAATTTTCGACCAAAAAGATACATTTTCGTTCCAAAAGTGAATTTTTATCCAAAAAGAAATTTTCTACAAAAGAGTGGAATCTTTTAAAAAAGTTAATTTAAAACTAAATAGTTGAAATTTCCAAAATTAAGAAATTTAAATTGGATTAAAATCCAAATTAAAAATCCTATTTAACGTCCAATAATCAAATTGATGCAAACTACTGTTAAAAAAAACAAGAATCGAACGACCTAATTTGGACCAAAGCGAACAACAAAAAAAAAGCTCCTATTGTAACCTGAAGAAAAAGAATCAATTTTCAACCAAAATTGATATGAATTTTCGATATTACAAAAAAAAAACTTTTTTTTTAATTAGAATTTTCGGCCACAGAGCTGAATCTTCAACGAAAAAAAAATGATTTTTTAACAAAGTGGATAAAATTTCAACCAACTAGTTGAATTTTTGACCAATTTATATGACTTTTTATTAAAATAGTTGTATTTGCAACAAAAAAATTCAATTTTTAAACAAAAGTTTTACCTCTAAACCAAATAAGATGAATTCCAAATCAAAAATATAATACTGGGCTTTAAAAAAAAACTTTTAACTTAACCTAGTTTTTAGGGACGACCCCATATATTTTTCTTTATCAACTGTAATTTACTTATCTGAAAAAATTCAGGAACAATGTATGGTTGTTGTCTGATAGACTTTTGCAAAATTTCTTAAAATTTTTTAAAATATATTTCTCGCTTTACAATGAGTATAAAATAGCTCAAAACCATCTTACGAGATGCGGAACAGTCCACCTTGATCTAATACACGCATTGATTTTAAGAAATTCTAAGCCCGTTATGTAAAAATGGGAAAAAACGAAAATAGTTAATGTTACTCAGGTGCAACATTGGCCGTTAGAGAGTATTAAATTTATATTTACTGTGTATAATATTTGAAAGAAAAATACGTTTATTCCTTATATATCTAAATTAAAAAAATTAATTTATATGTCCGCTTGGAGAGATGTAATTGTTCAGGGCTTCGTATTTGATCATCAAAGTTAAGCAGCGCTTGACTAGCATATACTCCGATGGGAGCCGTATTACCAATTCCTTCGCCAATTAAATATTGAATAGGTTTTATATTTTACTTTTTTATCATTAAAAATCGTATATAATTTATCTTATTGATTCTACTCCTGGGTAAAAAAAAAAGTTGGACTAGTGTTCTTTTAAAATAAAATTCCATATAATTTTTCTCGATATTTGTCCGAAAATTGTTTTAAAAAAATGAAACTAGCAAGGATTTTCACAAAATAATCACTTCAAAATAAGTATGGATTCATACAATTTTTTCGGAGGAGGTGATTTTGAATTTTTTTTTGGTCGAAAAATAACATCTTTTATTGAAGATGATTTTTTTTTTGAAAATTCATATTTTTGGTCCAAAAATTTTAATTCTTTGGTTAAAATTTTTAAAATGTAACTAAATCGAATGCCACTTAATTTTAAATTTTAAATTTAACTATTTGGTTAAAATTAAATTCTTCTGTTACTGTTGGAAATTTAAATGTTTTGAAGAAAATTGTTCCTCTTGGCTTAATAATTTCACAAGTTGGTAGAGAATTCAACTACTTGGTAAAAAAATTAGCTGTTTTGTAGAACATGCGGTTTTCTAAATTAAATTTGTTTTTTAATGTATATTCAACTACCTAATTTTTGTATTATTGGAAAACAAAACGATCTGAATTAAATATAATTATTTTGGTTGAAACTTCATTACTTTTGTTTGAAAAGCTTAATATTATATTTTTAGCTCGGAATACATCTCGTTTAGTTACAAAATTCTTACTACTAGTTGGTTAGAAATTTTATAATTTAAAAAAAATGCAACAACTTTGTTAAAAAGTAATATTTTTTGGGTCAAAAAATAAACTATCGGCAAGAAGTTAATTTTTTTAGTTAAATACTTTGCTAATAAAGGATTTTTGGTAAATTAAAGTTTCATCTTTTTGGTTGGAAGTTTAAATATTATCTTGAAAACTTGGTTGAAAATTTAACTGTTTCATTTTTTGTTAAATTTCGCATCTTTCCTTGAAAATTTTTCTTTGGGGTAAAATTACGCTATCTGATTAAAAAATTATCTTTTTGTCTGAAAAGACTACAATTTAATTGGAATTTAATATTTTTTAGTTAAAGATTCTACTATTTCGTTAAAAATTCGTTTTTTTGTTGTTGGTAAAATCAACTTTTTTATATTTTAAATACAACATTTTTTTATTTAAAATATCGACCTTTACATATTTCGTTGAAATTTCACATATTTTGCGTAATATATAATAATTTAATAGAAAATTGAACTATTTGGTTGAAAATGAACTTTTTGTTACAAATTAATATTTTTAGTTGAAATTTAAATTGTTTGGTTATTCTAATTTTAGTTCAAAACTATCTGTGTTCAGTTGAAAATTAAATTTTTTCTTAAAAGTGCAGCTGCTTGTTTAAACATTAATTTATTTGTTGAAAATGCATTCTCTTGGGTTCAAAATTAATCTCTTTCCATAGAAAATCTTTTTAACTGAAAATGTAATATATTTCGACTCAAAATATTAGTTCAAAGAATTAACTATTTTATTTAAAATTCCTATTATTTTTGTTAAAAATTGATCTCTTTGTTTGCAAATTCAAATATTGTGCTGGAAATTTATTTGTTTCTTGTTTGAAAATGAAATTTTTGAACTGCAACATTAACTATGCCATTTTTTTGTTTGAAAATTGATCATATTTAGTTAAAAATTTCATCAATTTGTTTGAAAATTTACGTACTTTTTTGCAAATTCGTCTTTTTTGATAAAACATACAAATTTTTCATTAAAAACTGAACTCCTTGGTTGGAACTTAAACTACTTTTTTAAACATTTATTTTATTAGTTTATAATCCATTTATTTTGTTTATAAATTAATAAGTTGATTTAGCATTAATTTTCATTGGTTTAAATCAAGATTTTTAACTGCAAATTAAACTATTTTATTTTTGGTAAAGAATTGGTATTTTTTAGTTTAAAATTCAACTATATGGTTGCGAATGGAATTTTTGGTTCAAAATTCATATTTGAAATATTGCACTATTTTGTTAAGAAGCTGATTATGTTATCGAAAAATAAATTTTTTGTTGAAAATTAACATTTTCGGGATGAAAATTTCACTAATTTCTAGAGAATTCCCATTTTTGGTTAAATTTTATTTTTTTTATTTGAAATTAAAATATTTAAATTTTTGAATATTAAATATTTTTTGATAATAAGTAACCTTTCTTGATTAAAAATTCAACTAATCGGTTGAAAATTAAATATTTTAATTAAAAAATTCTTTTTTATGTTAAAGATTAATTATTTTAGTTAAAGATTAATTTATGATTTTAGTGGAAAATAAAACTATTTTGTTAAAAATTTAAGTATTTTGTGAAATATTCAACTAAATATTTTGTTTTGAAGCTAATTATGTTCTAGAGAATACGCCTTTTTGGTTAAGGTCGACTTTTTTATTTGCAATAAAAATTTTTTCACATATCAAATATTATATTTTTTGATAATAAGTAATCTTTCTTAATGGAAAATTCAACTGCTGGATTGAAAATTAAATTTTTTCGTTAAAAATTCATTTTTATATTGAAGATTCATTATTTTGGTTGAATATTAATAATTAATTTAGTAGAAAATTTAACTATTCTGTTAAAAATGTAATTATTTGATGAAATATTTAAAATTCTGATTTACGGGTTGTAAATTAAAATCTTTTCTAGAGAATTTGCCTTTTTGGATAAATACAATTTTTTTAATTTGAAAGTAAAATATTTGTTGTACTTGGCTGAAAAATAATTTTGTTCGTTAAAAATTCATTTTTATATTGAGGATTCATTATTCTGGTTGAAGCTTAATTATTATTTTAGTTGAAAATTTAACTATTTTGTTTACAGAAAAATAAATTTTGGGTTGAAAATTAACATTTTCGGGTTGGAAATTTCACTATTTTCTAGAGAATCCCCCTTTCTGGTTAAATTCAATTTTTTTATTTCAAATTAAAATATTTCAATTTTTGAATATAATATTTTTTTGATAACAAGTAACCTTTCTTTATTAAAAATTCAACTAATCGTTTGAAACTTAAATTGTTTTATTTAAAATTCTTTTTTACATTAAAGATTCATTATTTTAGTTAAAGATTAATTTATTATTTTAGTGGAATATTTAATTATTTTGTTAAAAATGTAATCATTTTGTGAAATATTTAACTAAATATTTTGTTAAAAAGCTAATTATGTTGTTAAAAATTAAATTTTTTGTTTAAAATTCATATTTACAGGTAAGAAATTCAAATATTTTATAGAGAATTCGTCCGTTTGGTTAAATCCGATTTCTTTTTTGAAATTAATATTTACGCGTGAAAAATTCAAATATTGTCTAGAGAATTCGCCTTTTTGGATAAATTCAATTTTTTTATTTGTAATTAAATTTTGTTTACTTATCAAATATTATATTTTTGGATAACAAGTATATTATTTTTTTATTTAAAATTTAACTGCTTGGCTGAAAATTAAATTTCTTCGTTAAAAATTCATTTTCATATTTAAATTCATTATTTTTTTTTCAATAAATGTTTTCAAATAGGATATTCAATTATTTTCTAGAGAATTCAGCTTTTTGGATAAATTCGATTTTTTTTATTTGAAAGTAAAATATTATTTTACATATCAAATATTATATTTTTTGGTAATAAGTAGAATCTTTCTTGATTGAAAATTTAACTACTTAGCTGAAAATGACATTCCTTCATTAAAGATTCAGCTTTATAACAAAGATTCATTATTTTAATTAAAAATGTAACTATTTTGTTAAGAAGTTGATTTTGTTTTAGAAAAATAAATGTTTTGGTTTAAAATGAATATTTTTGGTTTAGACATTCCACTATTTTCTAAAGACTTTGCCTTCTTGGTTAAAGTCGACTTTTTCATTTGTGATTAAAATTTTTTTACATATCATATATTATATTTTTTTATATTAAGCAATATTTTTTAATTGAAAATTCAACTACCTGACTGAAAGTTAAATTTCTTCATTAAAAATTTATTTTAATATTAAATATTCATTATTTTGATAGAATATTACTAATTAATTTAGTTCAAAATTGAACTATTCTGTTAAAAATTTAATCATTTTATGAAATATTCAACTGTTACATCATCTTCCTCCTGGTCTGAGAAAATATTTATTTCTCAACAATTTGTGGTAGATTGAAGAACCTTTATTTTCTTCATTGAAGTCCATTCTCTCGAGACAAGACTAATTTTCTTCGATCATGAAAACATTGTATCGTCCGTATTCGTACCCATATTTTCCTGATGCAATGCTAATTTTTTTGCCGTCTATAAACCTGATATGTACGATACAAGTAATAATCGAAAGTTCATTAAATCTCGGTTTGATGTCCATTGCGATTGGCTGATGCAGCTTCTAAAGGGTGCAAGAGATACACAGAGAAAGCTGCACGAACCATCCTTGGAGGCAGAGTATAACCGATACACGTGTCCCAGCGGCTCTTTTGCGACACGTGATTCATGGAGGTCTGGTTGCGTTTTTTTTCCACCTGCGACGACTTTATTAGAAATTCCGATGGGCTTCAGAGTGACACTCGGACCAAGCCAACGACCGCATTGGATGAAATCGTCTAATCATTCCGACTTCTTGCGTGATCGGCTCTAAGAAGTCGAGCAACTTAATTGCGTGTCATGATGTAGTGACGTGATGACTTCGTTGACGTCCTGGCTTCCTGTCAACTTCTGAACACGATCTTCCCTCTATGGTATAGCAATAGTCACTATACTGGTATACCCTATGGGCTGACATCTCAATCCAGATTGCGAAAGAGATTTAAAAAAACGGGTTGGCTTAAAGCGATCATTGGTTTACCATAAAAGGATCTATTGCATTAGATCGAGTGAAATGTTCTTATCCTGGTTTTCTATTTATGCCATTGCGACTAGTGATCGAGTTCACATCGATATGGTTTCGTCACCTCTTCCTGCAAGTTCTCATCGAGTATCGACTACTGCAGAAGAAATTGCTACATGATGAAATAAAGTATCTGATGGTTACTATGATTATGATTTTTCATTTCTCATAGAGGAAGCTTTGTAATGGTAACATTTTCGAAGTTTTTTAGACTTAATCCATTTTTAATCCGCTTGTTACCTGATTGAGATAATTCAGATTTCTTTTCATATTCTGGTAGATTTTATCGCCTTTTTTAACCCGCAATCGGCACACTGGTGCGAATTCGCACCCAAAGTTTTTCCATTGTGTTGGCATTTACGCAAACACAGCTGCAGCGGATTATCCCCATATATATTAAATATGCGTGATATGTTATGGTTGTTTGTTATCTGTTCAATATATTAAATATTTAATATTAACATTGCCAACAAACCAATTCGCACCAGTGTACCGTTTACGTATGATTGCTTGGAGTGTACCGTTTGATGGTGCAATCCACAAGAAAATTTATAACAACTTTTAAAATTAACAAAATGGCACCGGTTTTTCTGAAAATACTAAAAGTCGATTTTCTCAAAAAAATCCCCATTATATTTCTTGCCAATTTGTTGTTAAATTTATCCTATCATGAGGAAAAATACTTCGTGAGTTTTATGCAAGATACGAAAAAATTTAAGAAAATATTCACTAACAGAAAAATCGATGGTAAATTTCTTATACATGTATTAAATGTAATTAACCCATACACGTATCGAAATTTTTCCATGCAGCTGTATGAGTAAATATTTTTACGTATATGAGACCTTTTTTATACAGGGTTGGCATTTTCCCATACTTAGGCATGGGAAAAATGTTAATTTTACTGTACGTTGGATATATTTTTCCCATACACAGTTTGTATTTTCTCCATGCTACTAATAAATGCCAATATGAATTTTTTTAAATCCTAAAACGTACAGTCAATTTAAATTCTAAAACTCACAATATTTAACTGTTTTAGTACTGAAACTGCAAAATTCTTCGCAAGTTTGTACTAAAACAATTATGAAATAGACGCTTGACGCCATGATTAAATCATACGAGTATTCTGCTTCTTCTCCATTCACTATAGTTACAGCGCATGCGCTATTCACTCATATGCGCTTTCTACAACGGCGCATCAAATTACCAAACATGATTGGAAGTTTTCTTATACCAGTGTTTGGGATTATCGAATTGTATGGGAAATGTACAAGTGAACAATGGGAATTAAAAAAAATTTTTCAAGAATTCTAAATCAAGAAATTGTATTTCAAATAAAAAAGAAGTTTTAAACAAAATATTAAGTTATTACCGAAAAAGATGATTTTTCATTATATTTTAGGAATTCTCAGACAAAATGTTGAAGTTTTATCTAAAGAAGATGAATTGAAAAAAATATATTAATTTTCTTGCGAAAAAATTTTTTAAAAACAAAATTCAAGAACTTTTAACCAAAAAATTGTATTTTCAACTACAAAAGAAGAATTTTTAATCAAAAAGATTAAGTTACTATCAATAAGACGAAATTTAAACAAAATTCAAGATTTCTTAATAAACAAGTTGAATGTTGAGTTGAAAAATAATTTTTAAAACAAAAAGAATAATTTACTACCAAAAAAGACGAATTTTCGATAAAATTCAAGAATTCTCAAACCAAAAGTTGAGTTTTCAACTAGAAAAGAAGAGTTTTTAAACAAAAAGATTAATTTACTACAAAAAAGATGAACTTTCGACAAAATTCACGAATTCTAAATCAAGAAGTTGTATTTCAAATAAAAAAAAAAGAATTTCATATGGAAAAATTACGATTATTTTTTAGAGTTCTACAAAAAGTTCTTTAACTCATTAATGATATCTTGTACTATTTCAGGGAAAAATACGAAAATTCAATTTTCATAAGCAAAAAAATTCGCTTGATCTCAAAAATGGTTTAGCCTAGATAAAACTAATAAAATGTCTTATTTATATCAACAAAAATTGGTAAAAAATATTTCTAAAAGTAGAAAAGGTGAGGTTTCCCCTCTTTTACCGAAATTGCCCATATGTTTGTAGTCCTTTAAACTATTTTCAAATCTGATATATAAATAAATAATTGAAATTCCAAAATGTCTTTATCGGGGGAATTTTAAAATATTTTGCTACTAATCACAATGAAAAAAATTCACACTTGGAAGCCATCACCGATGCTAAAACTTTTGTGAATGAAGTGCAAAAGTACGTTCCTATAAATATATTGATTAAAAAACTTTTCCGTAAAAAAATTTCTTGCCTTGGCATTATTTTTATAACTTAAATTGCTCAGCAACAAATTGAAAAATTCAAATAAATAAAAAATCAATTTCTGAAGATAAAAATTGTTTAGCCCACTAAAAACTCACAGCAAGTTTTCCTTATACGAACATATGTTTTTCTTAAATATTGAACAAAAATTGTGGGTATTTCCATAAGCCAAGAGTAAAGAGAATTTTTTTGCTTATGAAAATTTAACTTTCGATTTTTCTCTAAAATGGTGCAAGTTATCATAAATGAGTATTAGACATTTTTGTAGAACTCTCTTAACTGTGAAAAATATTTTTTTAACATTTTTTCGTATTTATTCTTGTTTGCGAGAAAAATGCGTGAATTCGATTTTACGAAAGAAAAACTTCTGGCCAAAAAAGTTATTTATTTTGAAAGAAGATGATAAAATATACCAGAATATGAAAATAAATCTGATATGTCTCAATTAGGTCAAAAGTTATATAAGTTAAAAGTAAAAATTTGTTTCTTGTAAAACAAAGCCAAAAATTGAAAAACAAAATCCCAAAATGGTAAATCCAATAGTGACCTTCAATTTGACCTTCAACTTGACCTTCAGTTCATTTTAGGGTCAACTTTGTGTTGTTAAATGAGAACCTCTATTTTTAACATCGGCAATAAAAAGAGCAAGAAATTTTACGTTTAAATATGTACTCAGGTCATAGGTCAGATCTAACCTTTCAGATCCGCTGAAGGTCATTCAAAATTAGGCAAGGCCTAACTTGGCTTTGTATTCCCTCAGCTCAAGGTCATTCTTGGAGTAACTTTCAACGAGAAATCCAAAGAACATTTAATGGTGACCTTCAACTTGACCTTCAATTAATTTCAAGGTCAGCTTAGTATTTTCAAATAAGAACCACAATTTTTGACATTCAATAAAAATAGTGGAAAATTTCGCGTTTAAATATGTTCTCAGGTCATAAATTATAGGTGCTTGAATTACCTTTAGCTGATCTGGAAAGTCACACCTGACTTATGACCTGAGTACAAACTTAAACGTAAAATTTCCCGCTCTTTCGATTGCCGACGTCAAGAATAGGGTTTCCCATTTAAGAACACAAATTTGACCTTCAAATCTCCTTGAAAGTCAATTTCAAGGTAAAATTAAAGGTCACCATTGGGTCACTTTGTCTTGACAGTTATTTAGGTGTTTACAGACTTCTTTGACACCCTGTTTGTGTGGGTGTCACACTTTTTTGTGAAGACAATAACTTAAAAACGGTTACAAAGAAATTGACGAAATTCGGCTGGCTTATTTTCAATACTAAATCTTGAAATTGACTAAAGGATTTCTCCAAATATTTAATGCATTTTTTAAAGCTTTTAATCAAATTTAAAAATCGGTTTTTCATAGTAAAACTGTTTTCATTAGAATAATTTAAAGTTGATGCAAGAATATGAAAGATTCCTTGGTTCGATGCAAACCGATTGACCTATAGTTTAAAAAATTTTCATTAAAGAGTAAGGTTCGAGGCAAATCAATTGACCTATATTATTAAAACATTTGATTAAAGGATAAGTTATGGTCATTCATATTACATTGAAAATCGATTTGTGTAATATAAATTTTTTTCATTCTCATAATTTAAAGTTGATGCAGGAATAAAAAAGTTGTGTTGATTCGAGACGAATAGATTGACCTATAATATCGATAGATTTTATTGTAGAGTAAGAAAGCTATGATAGTGCATAATATTTGAAAATAGGGGTTTTTACGGTCAAAATTTTTTCTTTTACATAATAGAAAGTTGATGCAAGAATAAAAAAGATTGCTTGGCTTAAGACAAATTGATTGACCTATAATATTAATACACTTTATAAAAAAGTAAGAAAGTTATGCTCATTCCTAATATTTAAAGCACCTGTTTTAAACAGAACAATTTTTTTTTATCGACATAAATTAAATTTGATATATGAATAGAAAAGACGTTTTGATTATGAATTTTGATATAAAATAATTCTGACACAGACTAATGGGGATCGCAAAGTATTAGTTTTTTATTTATTTTTTCTATTTTTGCCTTAATTTTTTTATTTGAACACTCAGGCTTAACTAAAAAAATTACCATCTTTAATATAGAATTTGATTTACCTGATTTGTCATTGTATTTTTAAAAAATGTATTATTTTTATTTTTTTATTTTTTGTAAATTTCTATTTTTAAATTAATCAACATGAATACTTTAGTCTTTCTATTATTTAAAAATCACCAATGCTTCCTCTACGAGAAAGCAAATACAATTTCTAACAGGAAGTTAAGTGTTTATTTATTATTTTTAATTTTTTATATAAATAAACAAAGAGAGAAAATAGGAAATTTTTATATGTTATTTTTTATCTTTAAATAAAAAACTTAATTATTCTCGTTAAAAAAAGTTTAAGTATTTAAAGAATATAAATAATTTACAAGATAGCGAATATAATTGTTATAAACAAATTAAATTTGATCAAAATATCAACATCATGCAAAATTTGCTTGCAAAGTATATTTTTAAGTTCAAATTGCTTGATTTTATAGACACGAGCATACTTGATCATAAAAATTTGTTGTCTGATATGATTTGTTTAGTTTATAAACAAATTATATAAACAAATGCATAGTCTAGGCATTTCCGAGGGCATTTCTTGGCCGAAAGTAAACGTTTTTATTTCTTGAGTACCTCTAAATTATATTAGTAGTAATAATTCGTGATAAAGATTGGTTATTCGATATTCTTTTTTTATTTTATATACAAATTTGATAAACAAATGCATTGTTTAGTCATTTATAGACATAAATTTCATAAACAAATTCATAGTTTGGTCATTTATAAAGAAAAAACAATCATTTTTCTCTCCAATTGCCTTCAAATGACATAATTATTGATTTTTAGTGCCGAAAAATTTTTAATCGATATCATTTGTTTATTTTATGAACAAATTTTATAAACAAATGCAAAGCTCGTCCATTTGTAAACAGAAAGTAATTAGATTTATTAAACAGAAAGTTATTTTTTAAGTAAATTTGATAAATAAACGCATAGTTTGGTCATTTAGAGACATAAAGTAATCTTTTTTCTTTCTTATAAAATTTGTTTATGAAATAAGAAAATAATATTAAATGACAATTATTCATAACTAAAAACCACCACTTACATCATTTGAAGGCAATACGAATGAAAAACAATTACTTTCTGTCCATAAATGGCCAAATTATACATTTGTTCATAGAATTTGTAAAATAAACAAATGACATTGAAAGACAAGTCTGCATTAACAAAAATCACCACCAATATACTTGAAAGAAGATTAAAAAGAAAAACGGTTACTTTCTGTCTATAAAATATCAAACTATGCATTTGTTTATAGAATGTGTTTATAAAATAAACGAATAATATCGATTGACGATATTCGTCACTAGAAATCACTACTTCCGCAATTTGAAGGCGATTAGATTAGATAAATTTTCTATCGAAATAGAAGAATTTTCAACAAAATACGTAAACAATAAAGAAACGAATTTTTAACAAAATAGTTCAAATTACCACCAAAAAGATGAATTGTGAACTGAAATGATTAACCTGCAAAGCAGATTAATTTTTAAACGAAGAAAATAAATTCCTAATGAAAAATGTAATAGTTGACATTAAGACAAAACAAATTTTTATTTTCATTAAAAAAACAATTAATTTAAGAAATAAATCGATTTTCATACAAAAAGTTACATTCTTAACTAAGAAACTAAATATTCAATCAGAAATTCAACCTGGAAATCGGACTTTCAACAAAATAGCCAAATTTTTAATCAAGTAGATAAAAATAATTTTTTGCTAAAATTGTTGAACTTTAAAAATACACAACAAAAAAGTTAAATTTTCGATGAAATAATTCAAATTTCAACAAAATAATTGCATTTTTCACAAAATAATAGAATTTGCAATAGAATAGTTAAATTATAAACTAAAATTATGAATCTTCAACAATAACAAAAATTAGTGAATAACAAAGAAATTGAACTATCAACCAATTTGTTGAAATTTTAAATAAAAACAGTATTTTTTAAGGAAAATTGTTAAAGTTAATGTTTGAAACAGAAAAGTATTTGAATTTCAAATAAAAAAGTTGAATTTAGTGAATGAATTTTTAACGAAATCATCAAATTTTCTGCTAAAAATATAAATATTTAGCCGCAAAGATTATTTTCCTACCGAAAAGACAAATTGGACAATATATATATATATATGTGTGTGTGTGTGTGTGTGTGTGTGTGTGTGTGTGTGAATTTTGATGCAAACAGTTGCATTTCTTACTAAAAAAATTTCAACCAAAAAAATAAATTATTTTGTTTAACAAAGCAGTTTTAATTTTAACCAAAGTTGCGAAATTTCAAATTAAAAAGAGAAATTTTAAACATAACCAGAAAGAACGAATTTAAAAAAATGTAGTTACATTTTTAGCTCGGAGAATTAATTTTTTTACCAAAAAAGTTGTATTTTCAATCCGAAAAGACGATTTTCAACACAACAGTTAAATTTTCATCCAAAAAGTGAGTTTTTAACAAAATTGTTGAATTTCCTGCAAAGGAGATTAATTTTTCATTTAAGAGTTGGAATGTGGCGCCATCTATGAGGATTCCTTTTTATTGCAGCTCCCTTGGGTTCAAAAATCGGCTCTAAAATTATTGAAAATCCCACTTTTTTGTTTATTTATGGTAATAACGGTTGACATAGCTCTTTATTTTAATATATTTTTAATAAAAAAAATTCTTTTAATATTTATTGGATCAAAATGGAATGCAAGTGAAATTTTATGGACAAAAATTGACTTAAATCTAAATTTGTACTCTAACCTATATTCAATCTTTAAATAGTTTTTCGATTTATTAAAAAAATACAGTGAAATTAAAGCAAGAAGAGTCGTATTGTCATTAAATAAAAAACACGAATCGTAAGAAATGTTTGTTATTTTCTTGCAAACTGTCAAAATTGCCAAATAGTTTCGAATTATTGTTTCGAATTCTTAATATTAATTTTTTTGAGCGAATATCATGTTAAGTTTATCCAGAAAGCTAAAGAACATTTTTTTGTTACCTTAAAACCTTTCAGAATCCTTCAGAAGCTTTAAAATTTTATTTGGAAGCCTTCTAAAATCTACATTTTGTTTAACAAAATTTATTCCTTTTCCAATTATAAATCATGTTTCAAATTTTTTGGAAACTTCCCAATAATATCATCTAAAGTATTTAAACTGATTCGAATTTTCTAAAATCCTGCAAAATTAAAACAATTGCCCACAAATATTTAATTTGATGCTCGAAATATTAAAAAATCAAGATTTTGCGGTGCATTTTTTAAATCGCTCTAAGTTTTAAGTTTAAAATTATTTTTTACTTTCTAAAACTGCTAAATATTTTTCTAAACTTACTCGAATTTTTCCTACATGTTTTTTCAAATTCTGAAATTTTTTTAAATTGTGTTTTCGGTTTTGTAAATTTATAAGAAATCTTCGAAAGCTTGCCTTACAGTCCTTCAGACACTTTATCGACAATTTATGAAATTATTTTAAATTATTTGAAAAACTTTAAATTAATTTTTCATGTTTATTCCCCTAAAAAATTTTAAATATTTAAAAGACTTCTAAATTCTTTATTCGAATTCTTCAAAAATTAAAATATTGTTTAACATTTTTCGAAATATTAAGTATACCCTTAAAATTATAAAAAATTTAAAAATCATTAAATCATTTTTAATTTGTTGAAAACCTTTCAAGGTTTTTCTTATTATTTTTTTTAATGTATTTGAAACCTATAAATATCTTGCAAACAAAATATATATTCTTAAACTTTGTATTATAGGAAATTTTTTAAATTTTGCTTTAAAAACATCTACATTTTCTTTAGAAATTTTATAAAATCATTAAAAAATGTTTTAAAATCTTTCTTAAATTTCTTTTAAAATTAATATTTCAAAATGAAAAATTTTTTCAAATTTTTTCAGGAGTATTAGGAAATTTTTTTATAACCTTAGAACCTTTTAAAATTCGTTAAAAAAAACTTATTTTTTAATATTCATAAATATCAGCATTCTTTTAAGATTCAAACATTTTGTAAAGATAAATGTCATATAATATAGTTATAATATTTTAGTTTGTTTTTCAAAAATGTGAATGATAAATATAAAAATATACAAACTTACAGTGTCCAATGAGAAATAAATTCAAGTGACATAAATGTTTTAATAGGCTCAAAATAATGAAATTATTGATATATGTATTAAAAACGCTGATATTTAATTTTTCCTGTTCAATTTGGTAATCAAAATTTTCGATGCGAAAAAATCTGATGAAAAAATGAAAATCTTGGCACGATCGAACGTTTTCTTAAGAATCTCGGTCGAATAAGACGTAATGAAAATTATTATTATAACATTCCCTTCGAATAGGACATTCGTAAAATTTAGTGTGACATAACATGTTTTTTTTACAGGCACTGAACATTTTTCTCAACTATACATAAGTGATACTTATTAAAGTAAATAGTAAACGATTAAAAAAACTTTAATTATCATTGTTAACGACTTTGTTAACGACATTGTTGACGACTGAAAAATCTCGAAAAATAAAATACCCGACACTGTAAAATTCCCTAATTAGAAAATTCTCGATTAATCAAATTCGCGAATAATAAAATTTCCGAAAAATAAAAATGCCGGTTTGGAAAATTCCCAAATAATAAAATATACGAATAATAAAATTACCGAAAAATAAAAATACCGAATTGGAAAATTCCCGAATAATAAAATTTTCGAAAAGTAAAATTTAAGAATTATAAAATTCCCGAATAATAAAATTTTCGAAAAGTAAAATTTAAGAATTATAAATTTCCCGAATAATAAAATTCTCGACAGTTTATAATATTACCAAATTCGAAAATTCCCGAATATTAAAATTCCCGACAGTTTATAATATTACCAAATTCGAAAATTCCCGAATAATAAAATTCGCGACAGAAAATTGCCGATTTATAAAATATCCAAATTGGCAAATGCCCGAATTTTAACAATTAGAATTTTTTACAAATATATTTTATTGATTACAAATACAACAATAAGACATTAGTTTCAAAAATTATTTTTAACATTTAAAATTTCGAAGCTTATTTCTTGAATTTAAAATAGCAATAATTTTAAATAAAATATTTCTAGGTAACGCATGTATTTTAATGTTCACAGTATTTGAAAAAATCCAAAAATGTTCGCAAAAACAAAATTTTTAATTAACATATATATTACTTTAAAATTCAATTTTTGCTAACGCTTTTTGTATTTTTTCTAATTCTATGCACATTTTCAGAAAAAGCGTCAAAATATGAGTCATTATTTTTTCTTTAAATGTAGAATTACATTTTTGTATCGTCTTAAAAAAACATGCGTTACCTAGAAATATTTCATTAAAAATTATTGCTATTTTGAATTCAAAAAATAAGCTTCGAAATTTTAAATGTTAAAAATAATTTTTGAAACTAATATTTTCTTGTTGTATTTGTAATCAATAAAATATATTTATAAAAAATTCTAATTGTTATAATTCGGGAATTTTCCAATTTGGTAATGTTATAAACTGTCGGGAACTTTAATATTCAGGAATTTTCCAATTCGGAAATATTATAAACTGTCCTAAATTTTATTATTCGGGAATGTTCCAATTCGGGAATTTTATAATTCTAAAATTTTAATATTCGAGAGTTTTATTATTTGGGAATTTTCCAATTCGGGAACTTTACAGTGTCGGGAATTGTATTTTTCGGGATTTTTCAGTCGTCCCAACCATTTTAAAAAATCCATTAAACCTTACACTTAGAGTAAAACTCTATTTACATTTAACATATTCACTGTCCAAATAACTAATCCTTTCGCAAAAAATTATTCAGGACTTTAAAACAACCCCTCATCACTTCTTCATGCCCCTTTAGCTACTTCAACAAACACTCATCATCTCCTCAGCTGACACTTTCTACAAATAATGTGCTAATGATTGCTTTCTTAGGGAGGCGCTGAAACTCATCTCCCATGTAGAAGTGACCTCCGCAGCGAAATACGTGGTGTGCCGACACCATGAGACGACAATCAAAATTGCGTCTTCGTGAGCGACGAAGATGCAGTGAAACTACACAGGGTGCGAGGGATCGACCGAGTTTGACTCGCGATCACTCGTCACCACGAGGAGTAGAATGCTTTTGGTGCAAGCAATAAGGGAAAGCGCGTGGAAGACCTAGGTAGGTGTGTGTCAAACCCGAACTTGGAATTAGCCCCATTCTGGAAGGGGAACCTCCAGCCACACATGAACACCAAAACCAACTCTCCAAGTGGAAGAGATAGCCGAGATAGTCGTTTGACTAGGTGGTGGGGTCGTCTTTTCAGTAGTGGGGTGGCGAAGAAAAGGGAAGGGGACGGCCGGAGGCGGGCGCGCGCTTCAATTCAACAGGAACGGCCACTCTCACCACATCTGGTGAGCAACTGCCACACTAGCTTCACGGTTCACAGTCGTAGAGTCCACAAAAATTGCTCCATCAAAACATTTCCTCGCGCGCGGATTTCCCTTCGGAGGCCTACGGCCGATTTCGCGATATTACAGGTTTGCTCCGGAGAGCGCCGCACGCTCTTTGATTTATCGCCGAAGAAGGGTCAACAGGTAGTCGTTCTCTTCGAGGGTTAACTACCTACAATAAAAGCCTTTTTCTCATCCCTTTAAAGTTATAAACTTATATTGATCTTAAATCTTGGACTGAAAGATTGCAATTTCGACTCAAAGGAGAACCCTTTAAATTCTGACTTTTGGAACAGATTCTGACTTCGAGAATAGATTCTAGATCCCTGAGATATACAGATTTTAAATTCTTAAGACTTAGGAGAGAAATCTGGTAAGACCCGCCTCCACACCTCCCTCCCGGACAACACCCCCCGCCTTGCCCCCTTGACCAACTGGCTACTACGTCACACATGCTTCTGGCGCGAGCCGCCAACTCGAAGGCTCTCTCCGAGTATTCGGTCGTTCAGTGAGTTACGAGTTGCGTCCGGGTTCGCCGTGGAGCGATAACTGGGCGTCAATCGAATTGCCATTGGAGAGGACTCTACCTTGCACATTTTCTCTTTCTCCCATAGCCCGGGGCAACAGGTTTGAATTTATGGGACAATAAAGAGTGCGGTGCGTAGTGCGCGTTTCTCTCTCATGTCCCCTTTTCGCTGAATCACTTTATCTCTATCGCACTGTGTCCTCTCGCCCTGCGAGAGAAGAGAGCGGAGGCTATCAAACTCTCATAAAACTGTCAGCCGCGGCCGCCGGGCTTGACTTATGCGCGTCCCTTCTTCTTCGCGGCAAGCCACTGCTTTCAGGTCCCGCGAGAAGATTCTGAAGTCACAGGATCAGAAAGTGTACACTCAGAAAGTGTATTATCAAAAAGTGTATGATCAGAAAGAGTACGTTCAGGAAGTGTACGTTAAAAAAGTGTAGGATCAGAAAAATTCGGGTGGACCACGAAATTAGAATCAGTACTCGATGATTTCTGGTATCTTGGAGAACAGCCCCTATTTCAGGGGTGGGGGCGCGTGCGCGAGGGTACAGGAGCAGAAATAGCAGAAGACTACTTCTTGGTGACGTTTGGAAGGCCAGAGAAGAAAGACCCCTCCCCACTCTAGTGGAAACTCCGAATATCTCTCCATTAGCCATCCCCTCTCCTTGGTTCGCACACCCCTCTCATCCCTTGTGACGGCAGCACAAGCCGACGGAAGAACGGGGTTGAAGAATCCACCGCGGCGGCAAGAGAGACCAATCAAGGTTTGACGAACGACGGGGATTGGTCGGAGTTCCTGACACGCAGCGCGGCACGTGACAGCTACCGCACCGGTTCCGAGGATCGCGAGGTTCAGTACGATACCACCACCCTCCGTGCACGCACCGCGAGGATAGTCTTGAAGAGGGACCAGTGTAGTGAAGAAGACCCTTTGGTCCCAACGTTTTTTTCGATCCGCCCCCGTGCCATTTTGGCCCCATTCGGCTAATCATCATCGCAGTGGTAGCGGTACTCAATGGAGCCAGCCAATAGGCCCGCTGCTCCCTGGGTCCCGTAATTGTGCCTCCTAAGGTCGTAAAGAAGCAGAAGACAGTTTTATAGCCCTCGACCCACGTGGCGCTCGTAAACCAACCCACCGCTCTACCCGGTTCTGCCGTTCTATTAGTCAACAGATCCTCAATTAGATGATATCGTGTAATAAACCCAAGTGAGAGTGACAACCTGTTGTGATGCCTTCTCGGTGAAGGACCAGCTTATCTCGACATGAGTACTTAACGATTTGTGATTGTTCGATCTGTTTGTGAATTTTCGAGTGTCCTACTGTAGTGACCGTGGAAGAACCAAGATGAGTTCCTATCAGTTCGTCAATTCCCTCGCTTCCTGTTACGCGAACCAACAACCCCAACAACAACAACCTCGGCCAACCCCGAACTCGCCTAGTGAACCTCTGCAGGCCGCATCGCCTGCGGGGACTGATTATTACAACCCCAATGCAGCAACTACTAGTTACCCAACACCATGCTATTCGCCCCAACAGCATTATCCCCAACATCCCTATGCAACCCCGGCTGCCGGAATGCAACATCCGGCACCTTCGGGGATGATTGACTATACTCAACTTCAGCCACAGCCCCGGTTGAACCCATCAACGACCTCACAACCACATGGATTACATCCTCAACAGTCCCATCATCCTCAGAGTCATCATCCCCAGCAGCTTCATCCGGACCCAACTACCCCTTTGCTTCAAACTGCTAGTGCAGCCTCGGCACCATCGACGTCGAGTTGCAAATATGCGGATTCGACATCATCGACAAGTGTCGCCTCTCCGCAAGATTTGACTACATCTACTTCTAGAAACAGTCCGACACCTTTGGTGGCACCCGGGACGAGTAAAGCAGCTTCAGGACTAACTTCGCCTCCGGGAAGTTCATCCAGGTCTTCGGCAGCGGCTTCGGCCTCTTCGCCACCGAGTGGTAGTTCAAGGGGACTGGGAGAGGGTAGTTCTACGTTAACGACTGCATCTTCTGCATCATCGCCGGCTAGTTCTACTTCCAGTACCTCCAGCACTGGAAACAACTCGTCGAATAAAGGAAACGCGAGTGGAGGAAACCCTCCTCAAATTTACCCATGGATGAAGAGGGTTCATATCGGTCAAAGTAAGTAAAACTTCTTTTTTGGGTGGTATTGTTAAGTGCGAAGTTTTGGTTCTTGAGGAATTAAGTGAACACTTTTGATAAGCGGTGATTCCAGTAATGTCCAGGAAATGGAAGTCGTTGGAAATGACTAGAATTATTCTGATCGGTTACTTGTTAGTCAGGGAAAATAAGAAAGAAACCTAGAGAAATTGAAAAATTGATTCTGATTTACAGACATTTTTCTTAGTTGAACAGATTTTTTTATGTTAGAAATGAGATAATACTGTATAATTAGAAAAATAGTTGATGATTTTAAAAAAATTATCAGAGTTTTTTCTTCCTTCTGAAAGTAAAATTTTGTATATAAAGAAGAAGTTGAGAAAAATAGAAGATTATAATTGTTACCAATGTATCAGCTCTATTTTTTTACGCAACAAAATACATTTTAAATTGCGGAAAAAATTCTTGTAAAGTTTCCTATTCTGAGAAAACGGAAGAATATTTCAAATATACAAATGTATTTCTATACTTGAACGAAATTCTAATTCTTCTTAGATGTGTTCCTGATATAAGTTCCTTGTGTATTTTTTAAGAAATAGATACATTTTTTCGTCACCGCTGTCGAAATTTAGTTTTAAGAGATCAGACAATTTAAAAAATTTTTAATTTCTTAATTTCTAGTGGCTATTCCTCTTGTACTTTTTCTCAATTATTTTATCTCATAAAAATAATTCTTGAACTCTAAATCTGATTCAGAGGAATTTGACTAACTTGAAAATTACCAAGTATTACTAAATGATACAGGAGAGCTTTTTATGAATTTTTAATTAAATATGACTCATTTCTTGTGAAATCTTCCATTAATTCCTCAGAGATGAAATATTTTCAAGTTCTATCTTATAGTGTAGATTCAATTTGCTAATGAATGTTGTACTGAGAATTAAATCTAATCAATTCAAAAGAGAGCTTATCAAAACAGCGACAGATGAATCTCTTCTTGGAAGATTTCTTCAAAACAAAATCTATGGAAATAACTTTTTGTATTTGCTTAAAATAAATCGATTTTCAAATTTTCCGAATAAAAAATTTGCCATAATTCTTTTCTTCCGTTCCTCAGAAGAAATATTTGTACTCAAAGTCTGATTTTTTATGCCATCGTTTAACAAGAATATTAAATTTGATCATTATAAGAATTATTTGAGTAGAAAATTATTGAGCTTTATTGACAGCTTTTTTATGCTTTTGAACCCCAAAATTCAGTAACACTGAAGTGGATAAACAAGCAATAATGTACGAACTTTTCTGAAAAAATTCCTTGAAGTCATCTCAACAATTTGTAAACAGCATATAAAATAATTAGTAATTGAAATGTTTTATACATTCTTTCCGAAAAAGATTTGAGTAAATGCATTATTTTTGCTGAAATTAGAAACAATTTCGGTTTGAATCTGAATCAAGTTTGTGATCAAATCTTAAGTGGGTCAAAAATTTTGAATTTAAAGTTCCCGTTATCTAAAAAGTGTTCCGCAACAGATAATTGTGCCAAAAACAGGAAAAGCCCCCAAGGATCGGGCCTGGAATTACGGTCACTTCCTCAAAATTCCAGCACATCCTTGTATTTCTATGGGTCTGCATAATTCAGCTCTAAAGTTTCTCTGAGAAAAAACCTTGTCTCTATCCATGTGTGGTCGACAAAGAAAAGGAAGTCACAAAGCGCACATGTTCTGTGTAAGAGCATCGCGCGGAACTTTTTTCCGTGCAGATAAATTCGTTTCATGTTCCCGCCATTAAAGAAAAACGAACGCGGACCTTTACACGCATTAATTTTTTAGTGTTGCGCAGCTTTTCTAAAAAAAAAAACATTAACATTTCTATGCGTTAATCGATTCAACTCAACCCGCTAAGTCCGTCACGAAAGAACCAAACTTCATTTGGATTGCAAACTGGACATGCTATTTTTGAAAAATTATAAGATGTCTCAGAGATACAAAAATATTATTGCAAAATAGTGTGATATAGGCATCAGATGTGTCATCTTGAGGAATTTGCATAATGTCTTATAAATGAGGATTAGTGTAAGAGTATTTAAGTTTTTAGTAAGGATTCAGTTTTTTTGAATAGTCATAGTGAGTCTTGACATTTTGACAAATGTTGAAAGAAACTGGAGAATTTAAAAGTTTAATATTTCGTGGTCATACTCTGAGGTTTCAATAAAGGATAAATAAAGTTTTACGATTACGTAAAAACCAACTAGAGATTTTACAGCATCATTTATATATGAGGATGACCGCAGGATAAATGATTGGAAGGGAATTAAAAGGATTTATGAGATTTTAAAGTATTTTGAAAAATACAAGGAATTTGTAAGGGCTTTAAAAAGTTTCCAGGAATTTCAAAAGGTTTCGAAGGTTTGTAAATACTGTAAAGTATTTTAAAAAATTCCAAGAAATTTTAAATAGATTTTAATCATCTAAAGCAATTCCAAAAGGTTTTAAAAATGTGTGTTTTTTTTCTCAATTTCAAAGAATTTTTAAGAGCATCATAAAATGTTAAGGGATTGTAAAGGATTTTAAAAGGTTTGAAATCTTTTGGGTGATTTTAAAAAAAAATCCAATGGATTTTCCATTTATGTCGCTAATTTAATAAGATTTCAAAGGATTTGAAATATTTTTAGGGTATTTCAAAAGATTCCAAGCCAATCTCCGTAGTTTCAAAAAGTTACAAGAAATTTCACAAGATACCAAAGAATTTTAGATGATACCAAAGAATTTGGCATATTAGAGGGAATTAAACATATTCCAAAGAATTTTTAATTTTATTGAATAATTTGAAGGGCTTTCAAGGGATTTAAACAAATTTTTACTTGAATCCAGAGATTTATTAAGATTTGCAACTAATTCAATAATTTTAGAGGATCTCAAAACCTCTTAAGATATTTTAATAAATTTTTCCGGATTTCCGGAAATATCAAATTTCATAGAATTTCTTGAAATTTTCTAATATTTAATTGGATTTCAAAAAATGCGCAGTCACAAGAACTGAAAATATTGTAGGTTTTTAAAGGTGTACACATTGTTTTGCAATTCATTTGAATTCTTTCGAATTTTTGGAATTCATTTCAATTCTTTTAAATTTGCACAATTGTACAATATTCAATGGATTAAAAAAAAATATATATTTTTTTAGTTTATCCTGAGGTATTTTAATCTCATTTTGAATTCTCAGGTATTTGATCAAAAATGGTTGAATTTCTTTCAACTTTTTTAAACTCATTTCAAACTTACTAAATTCAACGCAATTCTTATACTTTTAAATTGGTTCCAATTTACTTGGATTTTAAAAAATTAAGCTTGTATTTTTATGAATTTCATCGAATTCTTCTCATTTTACCTAAATTCCTGTAAATCTACTCCAGTTTTACTGGAATAAATGATTTTATTTATTTTTTTCAATACATTTGAAATAATTTCAAATTCATCTGCATTGATATTAATGTATCCTTAATTCTTTTAAATTCTTCAGAACTTTTAAGAATTCTAACGACATTTTCGAAATTCACTAGAATTATTCTAAATTCGCTGAATTCACCTTGAATTTTTATGAATTTCATTGAATTTTTCTCATTTTGCCTAAATCCCACTAAATCCACTCTAGTTTTACTGAAATAAATAAGTTTTTAATTTTTTCAATTCATTCGAATATATTTGAAAGTTACCCTAAATTCTTATTAATTTATCCTTAATTTTCATAAATTCTTTCGAATTCTTTAGAATTCTTAAAGACTTTAGAATTATTATAAATTTACTGAATCCTACTCAATTCAATACATTTTTTAAAGTTTATAATTCATCCTGAAATATTTTAAATTGGCCTTGAATTCTTAGGCTCTTTATAATTTCTTTACATTTTTTTCAACTTTATAAGTTACTAAATTCACCTGCAAATTTTATGAATTTCATCGAATTCTTTTCATTTTACCTAAATTCCCCTAAATCTACTTTAGTTCTACTGGAATAGATGAATTTCAGAATTCTTAAAAATTTATTTGAATTATTTTGAAAGACACTTTAAATTCTTATTAATTTATCCTGAATTCTTTTAAATACTTTACAATTTCTGAGAATTCTAAAAGAATTTTTGACAGTTTTGATATAATTTTTTAATTCGCTACAATTCTTCTAAATTTACTCGATCCTACTTAATTCAATATATTTATTATTTAGTTTTTGTTTAATTTAGTCCAAATACCACTGAATAACTGGATTTAAAAATTTGTTTTTCAATTTATTTGATTTTTTTAATTTACCTTCAATTGATTTGCTGTGTTATGATTTCGTTTAAATTCTCCTGTCATTCTTACATCAATTTCGGCGAATTCTTTTAAACTCAAAAGAACGTTAATGTGATTGAAGCTGTGAACGTTCAAATTAACAAAATTTTTGACTGATGACTTTGCAAACCAGGAAAAGTGCTAAAATGTTTGTTAATTTATATTGGAAATAATTTATTATTAAAAGAGAAATATAGAGCATAATCCAAATTGCAGTTGGAACAATATTTATGGGTAAAAACTTGACAATCCCCCCTCCCTACCCTATTAAAAAATTCCTTCTTTCGATCTAGTTTTTTTTTAAACCGCTCCCCCCAATATTAAATAATTTATGGAAGGCCCCTTAGAAATTATTCACTTTCGGTTAATTTTTTGGTTTTAATGGGTCTCTTTCAAGTGAATGATGCTGCGGCAGCGCTGGGAATAAATAAGAAAACTGTCAATTTTAATTTTAATTTGTTTTGTTCCAGTTGTAAAATATTGTATATTAAAAATGTTACAAGTTAAAAATTTTCGTCATTAAATATTAATAGTCAAGATGTCAAATTTTAATTTTGATTATTTGTTCTTTTCTGTAATAACAAATATTCCTACTGGAGTTTATAAAGAAGAGGTTCTTCTTTTACCAATAAACTTTTTTATAATATTCGGTATTCCAAAAAAACACAGAAAAAACAGAAGATAAATTTTACATCGATTTCCGATGAAAGATGTGCTGCAACAGAAATTAACTTTACAGGATAAACTTTAACCAAATATCGATTAAACTTTCTTTTGTTTATCCATAACAACACATCTGTTTTGAAGAATGCAAATTTATCGAAATAAAACTTTATCCTTCTAAAAAATCTCCTGCAACAAATTGTATCATTACTTAATTCTGTGAATAGACCAAATGATCAAAATTTAAAATCTT
Organism: Belonocnema kinseyi; assembly: GCF_010883055.1. Taxonomy (NCBI): domain Eukaryota; kingdom Metazoa; phylum Arthropoda; class Insecta; order Hymenoptera; family Cynipidae; genus Belonocnema; species Belonocnema kinseyi. The sequence goes on along the minus strand of NC_046666.1, from coordinate 46,787,831 downwards.
GAATATTTATTCACACTGGTCGGCACCTCTTTAACATACAATAAATTCTCAAATTAATGGTCTGGCAACAATTGAGTGAATTTTGAAAATGAAATTTTGCGGCCGCTCTGTTTAGATTCATAAATAAGACTATTCATCATCCGATAAAAATATGTTCTGAAGAGAAAAATGATTGTTTGGCGGAAAACACTTATGCGCAAGGTAGCGCATTAAATCAGCAGAGTGGAGATTCCGCGGCCGAATGTATAAGCGAATTGCGTCTTGCGATGAAGACACGATACAGAAACGAAAATACGGAAACAAGAATAGGCAGTTGGGGCAGGACGGAGCGAATGAATCCACCTGCCCCCGCGGTTCAAAGGAGATAAGACAGCGCTGGTTGCGTCCACATTAGTCGCCACTCGCCTTGTGATTTACTGTGCGGCCAGTATGATTCAGTCAGCGGGGAATTTGACGAAGAATTAATGGTATTATGATATCGTGTGTAACTCTATGTATGTGCGCAAGGCTATAAATCAGGCCGCATTGTAAGGCGGGGGGCCCTTCCTCGGCTCGCTCCCCCCTCTCTTCAGTTTGGCTCTCGGCTCGGCCAGTTCTGTTCTGGCCCAACCAAAAGCAAAGCAAAGGTCTTTCTTGTGCCTTGGCCTACTCGTTTCGATTCAGCCTGCAAGGTTAATGTAGCATCCTTTCCACCCTGGTCCTGCTTTATATTCCAAAGCTGAGAAACCGTCTTCCAGGCTATCGCGTCACTGCCTGATGACCATGGTCTTCTTCTTCTTCTCTTCTTCACGCCGAAGGTGTTTCCTGTCCTCTTTTCTTGTCAACCGGAGCGAATCTCAAGGATTCGCTATTTCGCACTCTTGTCTTTAAAATTTTCTTGCAAATGCTGAGAAAAATGCAGGTTTTCAGAATCTTTTCAGAAACACATTTTGAATTTCAAAAGATTCTGGACCATTGAGAACTTGTTGTACACTGTTAGAAGTTTATGTAAGAATTTTCAGACACGTCACTAAAGCTTTATGCAGAAAGCGTTTCTAAATTTTCCTAAACTGTAACAGAAATTTCAGCAAAGGTAACTCCATAAAACTCCAGTCACATGTTTTAGAAAATTTTGTTACAGTTTAGGAATTTTCAGTTACTGTAACTGAAAATTTCAAGAGGTTAAAAAATTTTTTTTCGGTTCTTTAATTTTTATATAAAACATGTGGTCTATATTTGTCCTGAGAATATAAGTAGCAAAAGAATATGAGTGAAATTAATACAAACCACTCGTATATAGTCTAACTATAATTTTTATTTTTAAGGCAAATTTATACTGCAAATTTATATTAAATTAATTAACCATACAATAATTTCTCAATACATTACGTGTTTAGAGAAATTTACTCACAAAATATATACAAAATTAAATTAAATTTTTTTATAAAGAATATTCGTATGTAATTTTTGAAAAAAATTCATTCGTAGAAAAATAGTCGAACCTTAAACCAAAGATATGAATTTTCAACTAAAATCTGAACGTTGCACAAAAAATAATTTCTTAACAAAGTGGTTCAACCAAAATTTTCAAAAAATAAGTTGAATCCTTAAACAGAGAGAAGATTAAGTTTCAAGCAAACAGTGGCATTTTTATACAAAATATGATTTTAACAGGAAGTAAATATTTTGCGAAAATTATACTCCAATTTTTAACTCAAATATAAGACTTTTCAACGAAACAGTTGCATTTTTATCCAAGAAAGCTGTTATTTCTACTAAAATAGATGAATTTTTAAATCAGAAAGACAAATTATCTGAAAAATAGTTGAATTTTCATCCAAAAAAGATTTCAGTTTGACTTTTCGAAATAGGAATATGAGTTTTAACTTAGAAAAAACTTTTCTGTGAAAATAGTTACGTTTTTTACCAAAAAATGTGAGTTTTCAACAAAACTGTTGAATTTTTAACACAGAAGAAAAGACTTTTAAACCAAATACTTGAATTTTAAAGCAAAACGTTGCATTTTGAGCGGATAAAGACGCCATTTGTAGTAAAATAGATGAATTTTTTAAATAAAAAGGCAAATTTTCGAAAAATAGTTGAATTTTCAACCAAAAAAAGATTTTAATTTGACTTTTTAGCTGCAAAATATAAGATATACAAATAATTAAATCTTCAATGAAACTAGTTGAATTTTCAACCCAAAAGGACAAATTTTCAATACAAACATTAGATTTTCGACCAAGAAGGATGCGTTTTCAACAAAATTGATGAAGTTTCAAACAAATAATTAAATTCATAACTAAAAAGGTAATATTGTGGAGGAAGCCACTGTAAAAAAATATATAAATACAAGGCAAATACAAATAAAAATACAGGGTTACCGCAAAAATGTTTTAATTTTCTTTAATTTCTCACTGACCAATTTTTCATTTTCCCTGACCATATTAATATTCAAAAAGCAAAATTTAAAAATTGTAACTTTTTTAACCTAGAATCTTTTATAAACGACGGTTAAAAATTACAGAAATTCTCTCAATTTTATACGAGTTTTGTTCCTTAAATCCCTGACTCTTCTCTAACCAATAAAATTCCCTGATTTAAAAAAAATTGTTGTTTACTGAAAGATTTTAACTAAAAATTATACTATTTTCATTCCTCAAAATTTTAAATGATCTATTTTTGAAAAATCTCATCGGAAAATATTTAATTTTTAACGTTTTAAAACTATTCTTCTATTAAATTTTATTCTGAAATCATTCAATTTGGAGATTGTTGAATTAAAAATGAAATTGTTTAAGAATTCTTTATAATAGAAATGAGACAATTATAATTTATATCAGTTCCTTTGATTTTTAATGATTTCATTTTTAGAATTCATAATTTTGATTTTTTTCCTATCATAAGTTTAATTTTTTCGATTAAAATCGAACTGGTTGAACTTCGAAAATTATAAGAAAAAAATTTTAAATGGTTAATTCATAGACGATTTAAATTTACTTGTGGTAACCTAAAAAGCTTATCGATTTTTTTATAAAAATTGAAATGGTTAAATTTCGAAAATTATGATTGACAGTTTAAACATCGTTAATTTCTAAACGAATACATTTACTTGAAATAATATAAATTTTTAAGGATTTTAGTACAAAAAAGTTTTCATAACACAATATTTCGCGACTTAATTTTTTAAAATTTATAAATGATGTTCGGATTTATTTAAGTTTCAAACTTCTAGAGTACACATTTTTGATATTTTTCATTTATAATAACTTTTTATTTTTAACGTTTTTTTGTTTGTTTGAATAATTGTGAATAACTGTGAAAATAATGTTGAATTTTTTTTATTTTTATTTTAGAAGAATTTGTCTAATCAGTTTTTATATCAATACATTTTAATGTGATTTACTGACAAAAAAGGTTTCTAAAATTTCAGAAGCTTTTTTAAATATATTTCATTTACTTTTTAATTTCAATTTGTCAAATTTTGGTCGTCGCGAAATTAAATTTATTAAAAATTAAAAGTTCTAACTTTTAAATTATAGAATTATAAATGATTTTTATTGTAAATAATACTATTTTCATTCCTCTGAATTTTAAATGATCGATTTTTGAAAATCTAATCAGAAAATATTCAATTTGGAGATTTTTGAATTCAAAATAAGATTGTTCAATTCTGAATACTTTAAATTTGGAATAAAACAAGCATAATTAATTTCAGTTCAAAATTTTTTTAAATGAATGATTAATTATGTAAATACTTAATTTGTTTTAGGATTACGCTTTCAAAAAATGTATCTAATGATATTTAATTCATTAATAATTATAATGTTTGGTAAAAAATCGTTTGGCGTATAGTAGACCAAATAGGGCAGACTGAGACAAGACCGACAGGTTAATATTCATTTATATATAATAAGTTTATAAGATCCGGAATTGATTATTTACTCTGAGTCCCACATTATTGCATATTATATTTCTATGCATATTAATTATTTTCATAAAACAATAACGTAATAATTTAATTATTTTCAACAAGCTGTATTTCGTCGGTATTGTCCCGCGACAATTGCATTGTTATGGTATTGTCGGGACAAGACACAAGACCGACTCAAAAATTTTTTGGTTTGATTCCTTGGCATTTTGTGTTTTGAAATAATTAATTTTAAAGTTAAACAGTAAGACATAGAATGTTTATTCAAAATTGTGAAAGCTGGGGTATAGATTTTTATTCGTTGACATTTTATGATCAAATTTATAGTACTTGCCACAGAATTTATGTTGTTGACTTAAATTAAGTTTTATTTTAATCATTTCTCGACTAAATAATGTTTTATCTACCAGAAAATCACATTTTCACGCTGTGTTTATTTCAATTAATGTTGCAAAATTTATATTCCTGCCAGAAAATCTTCCATTATTCAGTTGTCAAAATTGTTCTGTTTGTCAGTTTTCGTTTACAAAGTAAATTTTCAAGATTCAAGTTTATACCATTATTTCTTAAAAAGAATCGATTTTCTTACTTAAAAAATAATTGAAATATTAAAAAAAAAATAGAATACAAATTAAAATAATGGCGAATTTATTGTTATTTAGGCATGAAATTAATTTTTGAATAAAAAGAAAGGGTTCAAAACATTATTATTTATAACTTTAATTATACTTTCGAAACTATGCAGTTTTAAAAATTCTGTATGCATCATAAATTGTTATTAAACTTTGAAGAGAAAAAAACTGATTTTAATTTAATTAATGATATTTTTCTTACTGGTAACAATTTTTTTAATAGTGGAAGGGGTTTTAAAACTTAGTAATTGCATATATAATAATAATTAATAAAAAATTGATAATTAATAAATTAATCAAAATCCAGATTTTTCACTATTTAAGAATGCTTTTTGTACATATTTTAGTTAAACATCATTGCAAAAAATTTAATTGCTAACGTTCGTATCGTTTAAGATGGTGGAATTGTCAGGGAATTTTTATTATAATATATAAACTTAAATAACAGTATTTCATTATTTTTGAAAGTAGCTTTATATTACTGAATTGAACTTTTTTGTTAAAAATTCGTTTGTTTTTGTTTAAAATTGAATTTTTTAAACTGAAATTTAAACTATTCTATTTTTCGCTGAAAATTGATCTTTTTTGTTGGAAAATCAAGTATTTAATTGAAAATCCGTGTATTTTGTTAAAAAATGGTCCGTTTTGTAAAAAAAAAAATATTCTTCTTGAACAGTCATCTTTTTACTTGATAGTCGAATAGTTTGGTTCATTTTTTTTCTTTTATCACTGAAATGCCTTTTATAGTTGAATATTTAATTCTTTTATTGAAAATTCGCCTTCTTTTTGCTGAATTCAAATATTTTTTGATAAAAATTACAATATTTTTTGTTTGACAAATCAACTATTACAATTTCTTAAAAAAATGTATTTGTTTGTTTGTTTGAAAATTAATCTCTGTAGTTAAAATCTTAACTATTTTGTGAATATTTTATTATTTCACTATTCCAGATGAAAATTTAACTATGATGTTGAAGATTTGTTTTTTAATGGTAATTAATATTTTCAATTAAAAAGTAAACATTTGAAGATTCATCATTTCAGGCAAAAATTAATCGCTTTGTTTGAAAATTTAACGGCTTTGATGAAAACTTGTTTTTTATTTTGAGAATTAATTCTTTAACGAAAAATGTAACTAATCCAGTTTTAATCCAAAAAAGAAAACCTTTGCTAATCCAGTTGAATATTACATAATTTTAAATGGAAATTCATCTCCTTGGTTTAAAATTGATTTTTTGTTACTGAAAATTCAAGTAAGTTAATTTATGTGCAACATTTATCTTTTTTATTTGAAAATTCACGAATTTGGTTAAAAATGGTCAGTTTTTGCATAAAAATAATCTTGTAGGTTGGATATTTAATTATGCCAGTTAAAAATTCATAATTTTAGTTGTGAATTCATTTTTTTGTTTCGAAGTTCAACTATTCCAGTTTAAGATTAATAATTTTAATCAAAAATTTATCTCTTTGGTTACAAATTTCACTCTTTTGTTGAAAAAAATTTTTTTATGTACAACATTAATTTTTTAACTCAAAATTTAACTAATATGAATTTTGGTTAAAAATTGATATTTTTCGGGTAAAAATTAAACTATTTGCTTAAAAATGAAACAGTCTGCTTTAAAATGGAATGTTTTTTAGAGACTATTCTGAGCTGAAAAATATCATAGATTCAAAATATGAGTAGTTTATACATTCACTAAATTTTGAATTATTGTTGAAATAAATGTACTTTTAGGACCAGATTTAAGAAATGATTAATTATGTTATTATTATTTTTTATTTATTTAATTATTCGATTGTGAAAATATATCTAGGAATATATTTCAATATAATTCTTCAAATCTTTGCTAATTAAAAATATCAATTAAATCTCAAGAAACAACATTATTTATAATAAACTACTATGCAAAGTTAAAAATTGAAAAAATCTCGAATTGTAAGGGAATTTTTTTCCAGAATTTGAGAAGAAATTTCTTTAAATATATTTTTTTTCTAGAAGTCACTTCATAAATTTTATTTCCCATTTGAAAAATGAGAGCGAGTCTGTAAAATTTGCATAAAAACGAAAAATACGTTTTTTGCTCAACTGCAGCATGTTCTCACCCTAAGAAACTAAATAATCACGAATTCTAGGATAATTAAACCCTCTACAAGGGAAAATAAACTCGTTTTTCACGCCATTCGACATTGCGTTTACGAAATCAAGCCGTAACATTTCTTGTAAAATCCGAGGATGATGTGTATGTAAACTTTGAAGGAGGGTCGAAGTGCCAAGAAAACAAACTTAATTCGCGTGCCAGGGGCAAGCAAAAGATTGAAAATACTATCTGGATGAATAGTTTTCATGGTTTCCAGACGTAAAGATTGCAGGGTTAAAACGATCTATTTAGAGATTTCTATAGAGATCAGCCACGCTCAATGGCGTAATTATATCCAATCTTGAGTAGCTTGAATACTAATCAGTATAAAATAGCGTCGATTCAAACCATAAATTATTCCTCAGACCCATGGCCCAGAGCCTAAGTACTAAGTGATAGTCAATTGTGAAAGACTTGTGAGAAGTGAAGATCTGTTTTTAACTTTGATGACTTGGTGATTTCTGCTACTGGAACAATGAATTAAGGTCGACATTTTTTTTTAAATTCAAGATCTATTTATCCTGACTTAATCTTATTTTGATTAATATCTTATACTTTCTTATAAATTACTGAAAAGGGATAAATTAGTTGTGTATTATTTGACTAATGATTACTTTTTAAAGCTCTTCATCTAGGACGGTTGCTAGAGAGATTGATCAGCAAATTGGGTCAGAGTATGATAATAAAACAAATTTATTTTAAAAATTATTTTTAATTAAATAAAAACTTTAATCATGGGTTATGATACTTAAAATATGAAGATTTATTAGATGCTGGCTACAAACGGTTCACTGGTAACAAATCCTATACAAATAATACAAATAATTATTTGTGTATTTTTAAATACTTGTGCCTAAGTATTCAATTTAGGGTTCGATTATTCTTAAAATATTTTGAAAACTTTTAAATATTTGAAAAATTCCTTATCAAATTAATTTCAAATTCTTTGAATGGGTTAAAAAAAATTATTCCGTTATAAGCAATTTAAAAATAATGAAATCTCGGAAAATCCCATACATTTTTATAAAATCGTTTAAAATCTTTTGATATTCCTCATAATTTTTAAGCTGTTAAAAGAAGTTGAAATCTTTCAGAATATTTCGCAATTTCTAGAAGCCCTCTGAAATTTCTTAAAATGTTTAAAAATCATTTCAACATTAAATATCCTGCTCCAAATAATTTCGTTGCAAATTTGCAAACACTGAAAGTTGAAACATAACTTTTTTCAAAAAGTATTTCCATAACAGTTCAAAACCTTGAAATTGAAAAAATCACCTAATTAAAAAAGAATCGAATTTACAAAAGACGATGTTAAAGTATTAAATTTAATAATTCTTATTATAGAGAATTATACATTATAAATTTGTAAATATTGGCAATGTTTCAAATTGGGATGCGCTTTAAAATTAAAATGTATTCAAATTTGAATCTTTATCAAATTTAATAACATAAAATTTTAAAAGAAACCAAATTCGTAATATAACATCTTAATTTCTCAGTACAAACCAATTTTACGTTTTTGAAAAGTCTCTATATCAGATCAAATAACATTTTATTAATTTTGGAAAGTTTGTTAAAATTTCAACTATTTCCTTTCTTTATTAAAATTGATATTTTTCCAAATGACAATTCATTTTTATC